>NC_080726.1:7535704-7735704 GCF_019097595.1 Hemibagrus wyckioides
TCCAACAGACGAGCTACTGTTGCTTAAATTGCTGAAGACGTTAATGCTGGTTCTGATAGAAAGGTGTCAGAATACACAGTGCATGACGGGACAGGGCTGATTTGCAAAAGAGGGAACAACACAATATTAGGCAGGTGGTAATAATGTTATGGCTGATTGGTGTATGTTACAAATAAAGGCTAGTTAACTTAACACAGCAGGTCCAGGACAACCTTCTGACAAACCAGGGTTTGTTTGAACATCCCACAGAGCATCATTAAGCTCATTATTTAAATTGTAGAGAATATCGTACAATCATGATTCACCCAAAATCCTTTGTCTCTACCGGGTAACAAGGCAATTAGTCAGAAAAGCATAAATATTTAAATCAAACTTATATTGTTCTGTCATCACAATGAGTGAATTCATATAATTATAGACCAGATAACTAAATAAATGCATAAATGGCCACAGGATGCAGTCATGACAGTCTGAAGTCTGAACATGATTAGGAATCACAATGCATAATAGTGTTGTGTGCTTTGTGTTTCATCCGACAGTTAAATCTGATGTGTTAAAAGTGATGTGTAACGTTAGCCAATTAGCAAACTTTAATTATGCTCACCGGTTTCACAGTCTGTTAAGTTTAATTAACCGAACAAGCCAAGTTTGTGATTGTGAATAAATCTAGAGAATTGTGCATCGCCAGAGGATAGTGTTAGTGCAAAGTGTTTAAGATGCCATGGAGCTTTTGAAACCTTTTTAGTATGTTTTACTGTGTGTTTCAGTGTGTGTGCTCAAAGCACTTTGGATTCCTTTCCTCAGAGGCGGTAAGAGGCTATTGGCATCAAAGGTACTTGGAGTAGATGACAGTATATTCCTGTAGTGATGACATATAATGAGCAATTTGGCTGCTTTAAAGGAGCCATATATCACTGACAGAGGAAGAGCGACGGTGCTAGAGAGGGTACAGTATCTGTAAATTATGGGCTTGTTATTCTAAATGACATTCACATTTCCACCACCATTAATGTGATGGGTTTTATTTTTTAGATATGTGGACCCTTGTGAGCGTTACTTATAACTCACTCCTGCTATTCCCTGTGCCTATTTGCTCCTACTCACTCACTCATTCACCCACCCACCCACACACTCACTCACTCACTCACTCACCCACCCATTCACTCACTTACTCACTCACCCATTCACTCACTCACTCATTCATTCACCCACTCACTCAGCCACCCACCCACACACTCACCCACCCACTCACTCACCCATTCACTCACTCACTCATTCATTCACCCACTCTCACTCACTCACTCACTCACTCACTCACCCACTCACTTATCCATTCACTCACTCACCCACTCACTCACTCACTCACTCACTCACTCACTTATCCATTCACTCACTCACTTACTCACTAACCCATTCACTCACTCACTCATTCATTCACCCACTCACTCACCCACCCACCCACACACTCACCCACCCACTCACTCACCCATTCACTCACTCACTCATTCACCCACTCTCACTCACCCACCCACCCACACACTCACCCACCCACTCACTCACCCATTCACTCACTCACTCATTCACCCACTCTCACTCACCCACTCACTCACTCACTCACTCACTCACTCACTCACTCACTTATACATTCACTCACTCACCCACTCACTCACTCACCCACTCACTTATCCATTCACTCACTCACTTATTCACTAACCGATTCACTCACTCACTCACTCATTCATTCACCCACTCACTCACCCACTCACTCACCCACCCACCCACACACTCACCCACCCACTCACTCACCCATTCACTCACTCACTCATTCATTCACCCACTCACTCACTCACCCACTCACTTATCCATTCACTCACTCACCCACTCACTCACTCACTCACTCACTCACTCACTCACCCACTCACTTATCCATTCACTCACTCACTCACTCACTCACTCACCCACCCATTCACTCACTCACTCACTCACTCACTCACTCACTCACTCACTCACCCACTCACTTATCCATTCACTCACTCACTCACTCACCCACCCATTCACTCACTCACTCACTCACCCACCCATTCACTCACTCACTCACTCACCCACCCATTCATTCACTCATCCACCCACCTACTCACTCACTCACTCACTCACTCAGCCACCCATTCACTCACTCATTCACCCACCCACCCATTCACTCATTCACCCACCCATTCACTCACTCACCCACCCATTCACTCACTCACTCACCAACCCATTCACTCACTCACTCACCCACCCACCCACTCACCCACCCACTCACTCACCACCCATTCACTCACTCACCCACCCATTCACCCACCCATTCACTCACTCACCCACCCATTCACCCACCCATTCACTCACTCACTCACCCACCCATTCACTCACTCACCCACCCATTCACCCACCCATTCACTCACTCACCCACCCATTCACCCACCCATTCACTCACTCACCCACCCACCCATTCACTCACTCACTCACCCACCCATTCACTCACTCACTCACTCACACACACACTCACTCACTCACTCACTCACTCACTCACTCACTCACTCACTCACTCACTCACTCACACACACACTCACTCACTCATTCATTCACTCACTCACTCACTCACTCACACACTCACACACACACTCACCCACCCATTCACTCACTCACTCACTCATTCACTCACTCATTCACTCACTCACTCACTCACTCACTCACTCACTCACTCACTCACTCACTCATTCACTCACTCACTCATTCACCCACCCACCCACTCACTCACTCACCCGCCCATTCACTCACTCACTCACCCACCCACCCACTCACTCACTCACTCACCCACCCACCCACCCATTCACTCACTCACTCACTCACCCATTCACTCACTCACTCACTCACTCACTCACCCACCCATTCACTCACTCACTCACTCACTCACTCACTCACTCACCCACCCATTCACCCACCCATTCACTCACTCATTCACCCACCCACTCACTCACTCACTCACTCACTCACCTACCCACTCACTCACTCACTCACTCACTCACTCACTCTCACTTCCAATCTTTTCCCTCATACCCACTCACATTCTTGCTCACCCATTTCACATATCTTTAGTTTTATCTAGGGATGTCATAATTGTATTTCTATTTCTATTCTATTCATCCTAAATCTTAACTCTTAAAGTTTTGTGCAGTAACAATAATAGCTTTCTTGTTCTGTAGAGAAGGGTTTAATTATCACCTCATCAATGTTAATGGAAAAGTCTGGATGTCTAGCAACTGGGGACCTGCGGTCAAAAATGAAACCATGTGTTTTAGCAGTGATAAGTTTAAAGAGAAACCATCAATCTTTAGCTTTTTTGTTACAAATACATGATAAAAGGAAGTGCTGGTGAGGAGATAATAGATACTGTACTAACATAAATCTCGGTATAGCAGTGAATTCTGAGATTTATGGTGTCATATAATATGACTCAAGGGTAGCATGTAAATAATGAATAGTACAGGCCCAAGGACAGATCCCTGGAGAACACCTTGAGCAAGAGTAGCAGTGGCAGCTCTGTGTTTGCCATTTGCAAACATCCAGGATCTGATTCAGGTAAAAGCCAAGTCAGTAACATCAAAAGGTCTTCATGTTCACTTAAAAAAGAAATAAACCTCCTGCAATTGTGTCATTTCATCTTCAAGCAAGCTAATGCACCCCACAATGAGCTTCGACTCCTCAACTCCTGGCCTTTCTCTCACAGACTGTACAAGACTGTACAAGTGTCCACTTGCTCAGTGTGTATAATATTTGTGTCTTATGGCATCTGGAGGACCTGCACAGAAAATAGGCATACTTGGATCACAGTTTTGATTGTGCTGAATGGGGTCTTGCCCCCGGTTACTCCACAGTTGTAGTGGCAAGGTGCAATTGGCTGAGCCTCACTCCAGATAGTGGCTTTCAATAGCTTCATCACTCCTGGGGGGGTGGGGGGGTTATGAATATTTCACCAGCACTTTAGAGTGTTCATTAGGAAACTAGGCTAGACCTGTACATCACTGAGACTTTCATGTGTGCTTTTTGCACTCATAAGCAAAGCTTATACCTTTATATCTGGCTAGGCAAAGAATAAATTGTGTTGTTCTGGGAAAATAATCAACAACAAGGTGGAGTGATGCGGCCTGACATGAGGCAGAGTTGCTGTTTCTATGCCTGATTATTTTCCAATAACAGAAGTTTTATTACTCTTATTCCAAACAATTTTAATTTCAGACAGAAATAGACCTTTATTAATTAAATAATAATGAATCATTGCTTTTATCCATTTATAGATACATTTAATGTTGTGAACATCCAGAGAGGTAGTTTCACGTACATAATAACAGCTATAACCATTTGTTATAGCTGACTGTTATAAAAATGCTGATATTGGAGACTCCTTCCAGAATGCTACATAAATCTATCCTCACATAAAGCCTCCCTTTTTCCCTTATTACTTTTGTTTTGGTTTTTGTTCTGGTCCTGTCCTGTCACTGGTTTGTTACTCAGCTGTGTTCACCTGTACTGTGTTAAAGCCTTAGTTTTTCTTCCTGCGTATACCTTTTTGTTGTCTTAGTGTATTGTTTCATTGGATTAATTTCTTCCTGTATGGACATATCGTTGTGCGATGTTGTCTGCATGTGTTTTGACTCCTGCTAAAGCTATTATGATTGCATTTGCTTCAGTGACTTTGCTCACATCAATCCATCCAAGCACTTTAAGATTACAACCTCTGAATCGACTTGCAGCACATTTTGACCAATCAGCTTTAAGACTATGGTATAATCACAATAAATAACAGCTTAGTTACCATTAATACAAAGTGCAAAACAGGCAAATATTCATCTGTAAGCAAATATCTGAAGCATGGGATGAGAACATTTTCCCTCAAGGAATGTTACAGTACTGATGAGTTGACTAAATCTTTCACAACATGAAAGCTTATGTAGTAGATGTTGACTTTAAAGGTTTAGCTATGAACACTCTGTCGCTAGTCCAGTGCTTAAAGGTTAAATAAATTCTCTGTAAGCTTCTGCCATGTGTGGGTGCCTAAGTGTATTACATATCAGCACTATTAACTTGACCTTGCTGCTCCCTCAGGAGCTTTCTTTGATCAGTAATCACTATGAACCAACCAGCCATACACACTTCAATCATTCTCAGTGGTGCAGTGTGTGGATTCTAGATTACACTCCCTCCAAACACACACTCATACATATATATATATATATATATATATATATATATATATATATATATATATATATATATATATATATATACATATCCATTGTCAAAGAGCTGTGTGAATCTGGTGTAATTTCACAGTGAGATTGACTGTGAGAAATTCGATTCACCACAGCTGTAGGACCCCACAACATCCTTGAGTGAACGTTTTCACTACTCTGCTGCTGTGTTTTTTTGTTGTTTATACACATTGCATATACAGCAATCCTTAATATAAAGTAAATATTGTTATGCCAACTTGCCACTGGACAATAATTCCCTTCAGCCCCTGAACATCACATGACCCTGCAGGTCAAACACTCAGACACTCAGTGACCATTAATCAGCAATGCTATTAAATTCCGGTGTTTCTTTTTTAAGCTTCTGTTATCATCCTGTCTTGTTTGCTGCTCCACGTCCTTCCGTATCCTTCGCTCACAGTCTGTGTGTTTTGTTCTCTTGGTTTGAGCCTCCACAGTTTGTGTGTTTGTTCCCGAAACTCTGTAAATAAAAATCTGCACCTGCATCTGCTGCCTCTACATTTACCAGTCGTGACACTCCTGAGGAGCACTGCGAAATGTACCATCCGTGGAAGCTCTAGAGAGCAAAATTGACTGTGCTTTCATGGAGGGAGGGAGGGAGGGAGATAGGGAGGGTTTGCATACTCTCTCTCTCTCTCTCTCTCTCTCCCCCCTGTGAATTACAGTGACACTAGTCAATCACAGGCAGATGCATGCAGAAGTGGTTATGAGTAGATAGCACTTTTCTCCGAGTGTGTTTTACGCTGTCCCATGGTGTTGCCTAAGCAGCAGTTTGAAAAGATGCGGTGGCTCACTTCACATGCTTCACGTCAAAGATTTTGCTCGGCTGTGTGATATGACTTAACTGGAGCGTGGGAAATTGGATATGAGTAAATTAGGGAGAAGATCTGGGGAAAACAAACAAACAAACAAACAACCACCCACCTGAAGAAAAAAAAATGGAACTGTGATGTGTCAGCGACACCCCACTCGTTCTTTCATTCCGGTTTAATCATGAATATGGAATGAAAATAATAGCTTTGCAAATGGAGCGGATTAATCGTTAATTTAATAATCTTACATTGAAATTCAACCCATAGACATAAATCAGATTTCACAGACCTTCGTTTAAAACAATGAAAGTTGGTTTTGTATGAGTGGATTTTGTTTATAGTGTAATACAATATTTTTTTATTTGAGTGCTCTCTCTCTCTCTCTCTCTCTCTCTCTCTCTCACGCACATCCGTACTGGCAGTAATTAAAGCTCAGCTACTAAGCCCTTACATTTGCCCCTCTGATGATTCATTAATCTGGAGGTGAACCCTTTAGGCTATAAATAAAACAGAAGACAGTGGGTGAGAGAGGTAGAGAAGTAAAGAGACACGTTGAAGAGAGTGAGAGTGAGTGAGATGGAAAGCTTTGCCAGCAGGAATAAGAGACTATCTCTGACATGTGTTCCTCATTTCTTTCGCGTTTCTTTCCTCCCTTCTTTTCCTCTTTGTTTTCACACATCTCGGTGTACTTCCATTTTGCTCATTTAAGCATTTGCGAATTCCACAGTATGATTTGAATAATTGAAACAGTGAAGACCGTGTGTCATGGAGAAGTGTTTCTGGAGTTGTGATCTCATTTACACCTTTTGTTTTTTGATGTTGTGATAGATTCGTCTTAGTCCTGTATGGAAGTTAACAAACAATTCCGTATCGTCTTTGTGCCACCGAGTATCACGAAGAGGAATTTAACAAGAGGGAGTTTACTTTACTATTAGACGTGTATATAGGTACTGGAAAACCCTTTACATATATATACAGGTCTGAAAGAGGCAGGATTTCCTGAAATCTTTTGTATATACCTCAGTCACACACACACACACACACACAAGTAAAAAGGGAGAAAATTGCAATGAAAGATTGCATTCAAAAGACACAACACTGTAACCTGCTGGCAAATGAGGCAGGACACAAAGTACATACACTCTTTTGGGGCATCGTTTGAGGAAATCCAAAGAATCTTATTCATTATCCAGTGTGGAGATCAATACACATGATAGCAGCATCAAACAACAGGAAATCCTAATCAATAATAATAACACAGGTGCGAGAATCAATGCCGAACAGGAAATAAGGCTCAGAAATACATGAATGCAATCAACAAGACTTTGCAAAGATACAACAGGGAATAAATAGACAAACTAATCAAGGACTTAACTCAGACCAGATGAACGTGACACCCATATAGCAAACATCCAATGGCAGAACAGTGGGGCGAAAGAGGACTAATATCAAAGCACAGGCACATGCAAACCAGATAAAAACTCGAGTATGTCTATACATGAGGTAAGAGCATTTGACAAATAGGATCTTCTATATATCTTTACATTTGTAAAGTAATGCTGATGCATCTAGTGAAGTGTCTTGAAAGTGTGAACACACTACTCTACACTACAAAATGATGTATATATGTATAAACTGGGACACGTCTAGGAATAACATACTGTACCGGAGACAAAGTTAGATAGAAATAAAGTAAAACATTTTGTACATAGTTTTGATGGTTTTTTTGTAGTAGAATATTAAAATACTGTATGTTATAGGCAAGGCAACCCAAACAACCCCACCTGATTATCTAATCAGAAATTCATTTTGCAGTCATGAGAATATTTCAAGTGTGTTTTTGTACGTCATGCCTGTTGCATCAAGCATAATCCCACAAATGTATTTTGCTGTCATGGTAACTTTAACATATGTTATGTTTATGTCATCATTGTTTTATCTCTCTCACAGTCGCCTGGATATGAGACCCACTGAGCTGGTCGAGGTGTCACACTTTATTTAACAGCACTAGAAACCTCAACCTGATGTTAGAATGCAGAAGCCATTTAAATTTGATGGGTTTCACCCTACGCTGTTCAAACGCTCACAGCAAATCTCTTCTATAGCCTCTCCCAAATACCCATAGCTTTTACGGGTAATTGTGTCGACAGTAACAAGCAGTGAATCCCCCAGTCTCTGCTTAGATCAATTGTTGGCATGCTGAGAAATAAGATGGCAGAAATGGATGAGCTTATAGCCAGACTCAGCAAGAAACACAAGTCTTCATCCTGATCCTCCAGGTGAAGGCAGTCAACATGTAGGAAAATACAATATTTATTCTGGTTATATCATGAACACACACACACACACACACACACAAACACACACACACTCTCTCCTAATAGCAGTAATTAAAGCTTAGCTACTAAAACCTTACATTTGCCCTGTAATGATTAATTAAGCTGAAGGTGAAACCTTTTGGCTATAAATAAATCAGAAGACCCAGAGAGAGAGAGAGAGAGAGAGAGAGAGCATTTGCCAGTAGGAATGTGTGCAGTAGAAGAAAAACTGTCCAGATATGGACTGGCAGCTGCTGAGTGTTTTAAAAATCTAATTGAATATAATAAATTCATTTCTAAGATGCGACCTAAGGGGTCCAAGCACCTCCACTGCCCGGTTAATTGAACAATACAATAAATCATTCATAAATTAATATGCTTATCAGGTTTTATGATCGTAACTCAGTGCTTACATACGAAATTCTTGCTGAAATTTGATTGGCTGACATTTTTGAAGTAACCCAGTGATCATTAGAAAACTACAAAGTATCACAACGATGCATCACATCCATTGGTTTGAGCTCGATTGGACTCAAGTTCTGGAAAACCTGCTGTTTAGACTTAACTCTTTCCCTAATCAATGACAACACCTCAACCTTTGCAACCTTATCCTGAATATGGGGTTTGTGTAAATCTATAGAACTAATCATAACTTACAAGTGTTTGAGCAATTAATCTGCATCCTGCAAGAATTGATCGGAATGCGGCAGGCATACTGTTTACATCTCGATACGTTCTTGATAATTACTGAGCGTCACACTCGGCTGAGTGGTTTGACATTAATTCTATGACAATAGGACAAAAATCCGAGGACTAGATCATAGGAGTTAGCTTCATATTATACAAATTAACTTAAAAGTCAGCAAGCTAAATGGTACTTTGGGAGGAAACATGTTGTTTGTAGGAATATAATGGGGCCAAAATCGAAACCACTGAGCCAAACTGGCCCATTTTGTTTGCTGATTAGGGAGGAAGTACTACCTATTGACCAAATGTCTTGTATCTATGACATTTTTGTATTGTGTGCATGATTCATTTTAGGATCAAATATATAGTGTTCGAATTTTCAGGTTCAGTCAGGAAAGAAGCCTGAGCCATGTTGCTACCAGTGCCTTTACTGATATTAGGGAAGCTTTTCACCTAAGAAGAGACCCCAGAGAGACGGTGATTGAATAGCAAAACTCTTCGAAATTTACTGAGATGAACAGGAAGTATTTATACAGAAGAAAGGTGTAATATTCTGTGTTATCTATAGGTAAACAAAAGATGACGAACATGGTGGTTGACGTGTTTGGTGAGTTAATCATAAAAAAGGTTATCTAAATTACAGAAGAAGAAACTGTGTGTCTTTGTTTAGCACATGCTCATTAAAACAGAAACAGAAAGAATTTTTAGGACCACACAATGTATATCAGGGTCATAAGATGAGGTCATAAACAAATAGTATCACACAGTCAGCCCAGGGCAGAGCGTGGCAAGATATATTCAGAATCAGAATCAGAATCAGAAAAAGTTTTATTGCCAGGTACAGCAAAGGGTCAGCAAGGAGCACTTTACAGTACTAGGAATTTGTCTTGGTGTCAGGTGCAAACATATACACAGGTAAATAATTTAAATAAATACTGTATAAGGTGACTTGTATGAAAATTAGTGCAATAGAAAAATGTAAAAAGTGAAACATATACAGATGTGACAATGTAGAATGAGATAAGTATTGAATATATCAAAAGGGATGAAAATATTTTCACTGCTTAAACCTCTTGAAAAACACACACACAAAAAAAATAACCATAAGTTTCTATCGCCTAATTTTTTTTTTATCCTTTATAATAATGGGGTGGCATGATAGTGCAGTAGGTAGGGTTGCCATGTCACCGCAATCAATCCGGAATTGATGTTACTGCCTGTGGAGTTCTGTCTGGAGTTCTATCTGTTCTTCCTGGTTTCCTCTCATCTTTAGAAACATGCTGGTGGATTAGCTACTCTAAATACCCCCAGGTTTGAAATTGTGTGTGTGTGTGTGTGTGCTTGGTGCACTGAGAGATGGACTGGTAACCCAACTGGACTATACTCCCCCCTTCCGTCCTGCTTGTAATAAAGCAATTGACAAATTTAAATATTTATGTTAACATATTTCTTATTTAGAATCCATGAAAATAAACACAATATGTGCAGAGAGAGAGAGAGAGAGAGAGAGAGAGAGAGAGAGAGAGAGAAAGATTATGTGGCAGAATTTTGGTGATAGCGAAGATTCTGCAAAGCTTTAAATGCTTTGGTTCAGCTCACACCAAGCAAGGGCAAAAAAAGGGGAGTCTGGGGACAGTTTGTGGTATGTTTACTGCTGCGTTGCTGCTTCTCTACAGCAGTCATGCTTAGAAAGAGAGATTGCAAAAGTCAACTAAACTGTGTCAGAGAAAGACTGACTGAAAACAGGCTAAAATAATTTCAATTATAACCATTAAAGATTCATAAAATGAGGCCTTTTTTGACACTTGATTTCGTTTTACTATCTGTTCTATTTAAGTGCATTAATATTTTTCGCTTCTTTAAATTATATAAAGCCATTGTGTGATTTTATTAAGATAAAACCAGCCCGCTATAAATAAAGATGAGTAACAAGAATGCTTGAGGGGTTTTTTTTACTTTTTTTTTATTTGCATTCCTCTGTCCTCCGTTGTCAGTGTTTTAGTTATTTTCAGCATAGGACAAATGTCAGTTTTCTGAATGTGTCTATATTTTCAGTGATTCACACAGTGAAGCCCATGTGTCAGTGAGAAGTGGTTATGGATTAGTGATCCCATTAACACCTTCTGTTTTTCAGGGTTGTGACAGCTTCATGTCAATCCTCCTGTGTGTAGACATTTAAAAAAAAAAAAAAACGAAAATCCGTATAAGGCCCTGCTGCCTCCGCTAAACCTAATATCACACAAAATTAATTGCCTCAAATCGCAGCATTGAGAGAAAGGGCCACGGCTTACCAGACTTTCATTCCGAAGGTGTGAGATCTCTGTGTGGTGTTTTGTTGATGGTGAGGTGACTTGCAGCAGCAAGAGACATGATTCATTTATACTGCTTCTTCCTGTCATTAGAGGCAGTGTCTCACACCTTTCACACCGAGTCACTGCCCCCATCAGCATCTTCTGTAGCATTTTTGGTTGAAGTTATTCAACTTGTAACAAGTTCAACAGTAAGTTGTTTATTAGCACTTATAAATCACAGAAATCACTTAATATGCCATGCATGCATTATTCCGTGTTGCACATCTTTGAGGGTAAATATTAAGAAATTACAATAAATCACTCTGCGTGCATGAGGCACATGTGAAGAAACAATTACGCATTTAAACGCTGGTGTAATATATAATAACGGTTGTTGCATAGCAGATGGTAAAGTGTATAAAATGTGCTAGCATGAAACTAGAAAAGACTAATTTCTGCTCTCATAAACATGTACTCTAATTGATTGATGACACAGAGCTTATCAAGACATAGCCATGATAACCATGGTTGCTGTCTTTTCTATCTCGGTGCTGAAATATTCCACTACTTTTAATCAAGACACTGATGAAGGAAGATGGTGTACAATTATTATACAGGTACAGCTATCACAGATACAGGCCACACCTATACTTTCTCACAATTTTGCAAAAAAAATACATTCAAGAGCTGTGAAACAGTTGTAGCGTTTCCACAACAGAACAGATTACAGAGCATGTAAGAAAACACTAGGAAAGATTTAACAAAAGAGCCATGATAAATCTGACAAGGAACGGACATCTTGGATTAAAACAAGACATGACGAGAAAACAGAAACCAAAAAAATGAATAAATAGATAAAAAGTAGAGATAAGATCACTGCCTCTGCTACAAACAAATCAGAATGTAGTATCAGTATTCACGTGAATACATTTAAATTTGTAATACAGTAACAAGTGTTTTTTTGTGTTTCGTTTTTTTGTAACATCACTTTGTTTTGTACATCTTGGTATTTGAATCAAGCTGATTAAAATGATCCAGTTTGTCACGATGTCCTTCTCGTACAATACTCACTTACTGTACCTGGATACGAGTCACAAGCAGAAGTAGTTAAATTAAGACACTAGAGGCTTCAATCTACTCTAAGAACACAGGAATCCATTTAAAGCTGATGGGTTTTAGCCGAAGATGTGCAAATGTTTGCAGCAAATCTCTTCTACAGCCTTTTCCAAATACCTATAGCATTTACAGGTAATTGTGTCGACAGTAACAAGCAGTGAATCCTCCAGTCTCGGCTTAGATCCATTGTTGGCATGCTGAGAAATAAGAAGGCAGAAAAGGATGAGCTTATAGCCAGACTCAGCAAGACACACAAGTCTTCATCCTGGTCCTCCTATGGACTTTTAGTTGTAACCTTTGGAGTGAAGGAAACAGCAGTTAGCCTCCTGATTTCCACAATCCCTGCTGTCGGTCTTCCTCGATTGTCTCAGCTTGCTTCGTGAAGTTTTTTCATGTTGCACTATCAAGTCATAACAATCAGAAACCCTACATACAGTTGGTAATGATGCTTCCACCACCACGCTAGCACAAAATCCATGGAGTAAATAGTTCACTTTTAAGTTTAATGTTACACATAGGAATTTGTTTAAAAACAGAGCAGGTAATGAATGTGGAAAGTTCTCAGTACCAACTGTTGATATATGGAGTAATTATCCGAAAAATGCTAAACAGTATTCATTATATTTAAGGCATTTGGCAGACACCCTTATCCAGAGTGACTTACAAATGATCTCATTTTTATGCAATTGAGAGTTAAAGGCCTTACTCAAAGCCCCAGCAGTGGCAGCTGGGTAGATCTGGGGTTTAAACTCACAACATTCTGTTCACTAGTCCAACAGCTTAACCACTACACTACCACATTCCCAAGACATACTCATGTTCATGTGTATGTAACAGATGTAGTATTGTCTCAAAATGAAGACTAACAGTTTTTTTTACTAAGCATAAGCCGTTTTCCAATCCATGATAAATGACGTCAAACACACATAATGCGATGCCAACAGCTTTAGAATACAGTGATTTATTTATTTTTTTTAAATGTTGAAAATAAATCACACAACTCAGATGTAAGGTTCAGGAAACACCACCTGAAGTGGGACTCAAACCTGGATCTCCATGGTAGTCGCTATCAGCCACGTGCAATTTAGCTAACCTAAGGATAAATTAAAAGCACTGATTTACTAACACAACTAAAACTAAAAAAAAGTCTTACACAGAACACTGGACAAATACAATGTGTGTAAGAAAACATGCTGATAACATGGGAACCTGGAAACACAACGGCATCTAACCGAACAACAAACAAAATAAACATTCGCTGACAAAGACAGATACAAAAGGGCTGGTATATATAGGACAAAACATTAGGGTACAAGTTGAAACAGGTGACATGATGGGAAAGTGGAACAATAGGAAGGGCGTGGCACAACACATGTGGGGAATACAGAAACAAAAAGCAGGCTATGGTGAAACACCTGCCAGCACCCCATTCTGGGGGTCTGGCAGAGAACTGGCCCAGTAGCTTCTGACTGCGGGCTAATATAGAAGGTGTGGTCGGCTATCTTGAAAAATATTTCTCATCCAGCGCCAGCATCTGGTTGTCCCGTCCCTCTTCTGCAAATCTGTGAGTGTTGGTTGCATGAAGTGTCCAATACTTTGTATTTCCAGTTCAATGAGTTATCATCCAAGCACTTGAAGCACAGTTCTTCTTCTTGGAGTTTTCTGTATGAACACTATAGACTGTTTATACTATACAGCTGCACAGAATAGTGCATAAGTATGCAATCTGGGTCACACCTATAGACAATTTACTACTGAAAAATCTCAGGCATGTCTATTTAACATAACTTTGGTAGTTTTAATAATAGGGCACTGATGGGGCACTTAGAAAATCAACCTAGACATCTGCATTTACCCAACTTCCACCTGAATACACAGAACGTTACTGTATAAATGTTTAAATATTAACAGAAGTGTTGAAGTTAAGTTGCTGACTCTGAATTCAGCCCTGTCATTAACTGCAAATTGACCTTATAGATTTAGAACAAGTTTCTGTTAAAGTGACCAAGTAGTAAATGAACTGGTTAGATTTTAATGATGGCTTAGAGGCAGAAAGATCAAACAAGTACATCTGAATTCTTTAGCCTTATAAGATTCCCTTAAATAAAAACTATTTTTTTCACAGTTATAAGTTCATTTAGAAAGAACAGGGATGATAAATCTCGCCAGTACAAAAATAGTAAAACACGAAACATAGAGGAAAAGCTGTAAAGCATGATCCGAGGAATGACCCGTCTGACAGGAAGTGTTAACAATCCTTAGGTATAGTCAGTCGGTCTAAATCTAGTGGTTGTAGCTTGAGAAATATATATACAAGTCAGAGAAAATCTCTTCAGCTCTGGCCATGGTGAGTTTCCCAATCTCAGTCGATTTCCAAAAGTAGAATCAACTTACAAGTGCAGAAAATTGTAACTTACTCAAGCAGACTGCTTGCTGCATGGCCAGCGTATGAAAATAGTTAGCATTCCACAGCGAGAGCCTGCAACTCCATTTCTATTCCAGCCAGTCAGTCTGGCAAAAGAGTTCAAGGCTCTGATTTAAAGGTTTCAACTAGATGATGCATCAGGATAATTTCATGTGCTGTATTGTTAAACCATGAACAAACCTCTAGAGAATAAAATGGCTTGGAAACAAAGGACTGAGAAGAGAGAAAGCAGTAGAACGACAGATCCTCAAGCCATTTTTCATGCATGTGTGTCAAAGCACAAGCATGACAATACTTTAATGTTTAGTGAATATAAAGAGGAGCAAACTTTCACTTAATGACAGCTAACACTCCCAAACAGGCAAGTGGTCCAATACTTTAGTGAAAATGCAAAGAAGTTTGAATAATGAATGACATTAAAACACACACACACACACATACACAAGCATTTCCTTTCTCCACTGTTCATGGCGATACTAGGTAGGGTGTTCAGTTCCATTATTTTTATATCCTATGAAGGATGAAAACAAAGTGAATAAGGAGCAATTTGGGATTTGATCTAACTAAAAGCTGGGGTAATACCAAGCGGAAATGTAAGATAAATAGCTAAAAAAAAAGCTAAATAGTTAGGACTGTAGTCCAGAACACCAATGTCCAAGTCCAAGGATCAGGACTATTTGAAATTGTGTCAAGAGCAAGTCTTAAATAGGTCGAGGCGGAGTCAAGATCTATTCCAAATGAAAGTGAGTTTAATTCAAGACTGTCTCTTAAGCAGGTCAAGATCAAGCACAAATGATAGTGATATAGAGATGGGAACGAGTCTTTAAGTGGGTTGAGGCCAAGTCCAGATCAGATCCAAATGGATATCAAGTCTAAATGAAGTCCAAGTGGTTGAAGGCAAATTCACGTTTGAATCCGAAGGAAAACAAGATTGAGTCAAAACCTAGTTTAAGGGAGAAATCAAGATCAAGATTAAGTCCAAATGAAAGAGCTATTGAGTCAAGCAGTAGAGTAAAAACATGGCCAATCCTTTACTTCAGCTAGTTGACTTTACTGCTTTGGCTTTTTTCGAGAAGAAAGAATCACCCCTTGTGATGCCTTTGTAGGACTTGGACCATAATTAATGAAACCAAAGCCCAGACTGTTCAAATGCAACCAAGTCCTTTAACATCTGATGACCAGCCTCCAGTCCTACAGCTCTATAAATACAAGATAAAAGAGAAAATACTACTGTGAACAAATAAATTAATTGTATGAATCTGCTGTTTAAAACTTCTAAATGTGTTTAAATTGCTGGCTTCCCAAACTCACCAGAGAAAGGGACTTTGGAAAAAAATGTGAAATTTTCTGCAGACAGTGCCACTGTGTTGCACTATTTTTATTTCCACCGAGGTGTCCCAGATGCTACCAGGGCAAGACGGATAACCAAATTCAGCATGGGTAATTAAATAAAGTGTGGCTGGCTTGGCGGCGGAAACAGCAACAATGCAGCGATCCTCAATTTATCAAGCCGAGCCACACTATTGGGTGGAAATGAATTACACATGTAATCTCAGAAGTACCCGAACTTACCGCATAGAGCTACCGAATGTTACATTTGTTTCTGAGGACGCGTCAAATAAATATTGGTTCAATACCAACCACTATGTATCATACACCTTCCTCCACTATCAATAAGCTCAATGCTGTTCATAGAAGTCAGAACTTCAAGTGATTCAAGATGTTCTTCCTCGGTTTACAGTCAAAACTCTTGACTTTCAATGTCAAAAAATGTCTTTCAGTGAGTGGTCACTTCAGGTTCCAGAAGAGCCAGCTGTTGGTCTGATTGCAAATGATTATCAAAGTCATGCAAGTCTCAGATCTGCTGCTTAGGGAAAGTCATACATTTCTTGGAGTTGGAACAGAAAATAGATTTTTTTCCCCCACTATGTTGATTTTCAGTGATAATTTGTTCAGGAATATGTCCACATTTGCCCTTTTCAACCTGCTCTCATTTCTCTTTTTCCAATTTTCTCTCTTTTTCCCGACAAACTCCTTGAATTTATCAGATAGCCTCATTCCTTAATCTTTTTAGGAAAGTTATATGGAAATTTATGTTAAAGCCAAGCAGAACAAAAATATCTACACTGCATTTTACATAAGTAACCGAAATGCTGATTTACTTCCTGTCCACGTATGTACGAGGATAAATGGCAACTCCTCATAAATTACCAGGCAAGTGCAACAGAACAACTTGCTTTTGACCCACATAACTCCACCAAATTTCCGTGCTCACAGAGGAGAGAGCACATAATGGCTACTAAACGGCCAAAAAAGTATTTCTCTGAGGCAGTTGAAGCTGAAGTACATTTGACTCATGTCTATGAGCATAAAAATGTTATTTAACAGCATTTCCAGCAGAGTCACAGCACCTGAAAAGGCCAAAGTGTTGCAAGAAATTACGGATGTGAATTTGGTGCCGTCCATCTAGTGCGGCAGAAATGAGGTCAAAAAAAATTTTGGGAAAATTTTTGACACAAAAACTAAGTTAAAAAATATTACTCCTAACTGAAAGAATTTCTCGGCTGACCAGGGGGGCCACACTGTGACAAAGCTTTTTAAAATTGACTAGATGTTGTGGCAAAAGGAACCAAATTATAAGCAGGTTTTCAACCTCCAAGAAAGAAAAAAATCATAGTCTATAAATATATGTTTCCTGCTAAGGGCATTATGTGCTAACTCTTTGATAAATATCAGTTGTACCTTGGCTTACAGTATGGCTATATATTACCAGTGGCTTACCTTGGCTTATGTGTATATATTAAATATGATGTATATATGTAATAGTCCATTAATGCCATTTAGGTCTATGTGAAATGATATGTCTAAAAAATATATCATTCGTGTGTGTATTTGAAATTTTGAAATACATAAGCAATTTTATATATGCACTTACTCACTGCAATAGTGATAGTACTGTAAGCCAATCAACAAATATATATACAGCTCTGGAAAAAAATATGAGCCCACTGCCCAATCTCCAGATTTGAAACCTATTGAAAACCTCTGGAATGTCATCAAGAGGAAGATGGATGATCACAAACCATCAAGAAAAGCTGAGCTGTTTGCTTTTTTGGAAATAGAGTGGTATAAAGTTCCCCAACAGCAATGTGAAAAACTGTTGGAGAGCATGGAGCCAAAACGCATGCAAATCGGGGTTATTCCACCTAATACTGATTTCTTAATGTTATTTAGCCAAAGCATTAACACAGTTTGTTTACAAATTATTTGCATTTTGTTTTATTTGAGTTATTAAAGCTCTGCAAATATACTGCATGATCTTGGGTTATTTTGATGTGTTGTCATTTTCTTTAAATATACACTCTAAATAACAATAGTTATATTTTGAATTTATATTTAGATTTTGCAGTATATATATATACATATATATACTGTATATATATATACATACATATATATATATATATATGTATGTCATCCGTTTCTGAAATCCCAGTTCACAGGATTTTCATAAATGCAATGATTTTTTCATAAATCCGTTCATGAACAAGGCTTATTGCGAGCGTATTTGAATATCAGCACAGACGTGATAAAATAAGGTTATTATGTCTATCAGAAATGTCAGATGGCGATACGAGATCTGTAAGTCACTTTCATTTGGTCATGTGTTCCAAACAGGAGGACGAATAATCTGTAACTCATCATGCAATGAAATTTTTCATCAGGAAAGCCATCTTACATCTGTGTGCATGATTAATAGTTAACATTCTGAGCCTATTTATTGCACAACAGAGCAGGCAATCCTGATTTTTACTGGATGAGTTCTTATGAGATTAACAGGTTTTATTGCTGTCTGTAGTGCACTGATCGACTCTGACGGGAGAGGTTTACCTCAGATCATCGACAGAGCTTTTGATTATGCATCTTTATACATGCGTATTGTACTCTACATATAGTAGGGAAAGTGAATATTTACAACTACATTGCAAACCATTAACATAAACCCAGTCAGTGCACGCTCCAAAACAACTGTCCCATGGACCGATTTAACCCAATTTGCTTTAAAGTTTATGAAAAATATTTTGCCCTGTGCACTTTCCTTTCCACAGCAAAACAAGAAACCCTCAAGCAATTTTTCATCATGGCAGTTGTGAGTAAATGCAAATAGTCAGGAGGCATTCAAGAATGAAAATTTATTCCCACCCCTAATTCTCACTATTAGTTGACATTTAACATTGTTTGCTTTTTCAGCAATACGATAGCTGATGGTGTTATTATTCCATGCTGTGGAATTTACACAGTTATGCTGGCAAACCATGCATAGATCTTAATGCATAGTTCTACAAATAGCCGGTGCTGCAGCAATGAGAGTCTCAGAAATCTTATGAGCCTTTTGATAATCAAATCTGCCGCCTCAGATAAAGCAGTCAGGTTTTGACTTTTTTGTTCTGCTGACTTGTCACAATGGGTAATTTGGCTCGATACACCGATCATCCATATTATTAAAACCTTAATTGACCAATATCGTGTAGGTCCCCCTTGTGATGAAAATCCAGCTCTGACTCATTGAGGCATGGACTTTGAAGGTGCGCTGTAGTATCTGGCACCAAGATATTAGCAGCAGATCCTTTAAGTCCTGTAAGTGCAAGGTAGGGACTACACGGATCCACTTATTTGACCAGCACATCCTGCAGATGCTCAAATGAATTTTGGAGGCCAAGTCAGCACCTTAAATACTTTGTCATGTTTCTTAAACCATTCCTCAACAATTTTCGCAGTGTGTCAGGGTGCATTATTCTGCTGAAAGAACCCACCGCCATTAGGGAATACTGTTCCCATGAAGGGGTGAACTTGGTTTGCAGCAATGTTTAGGTGGTTTCTGTTCAAATAAAACCCACATGAATACCAGGACCCAAGGTTTCCCAACAGAATATTGCCTAGAGCATCACACTGCCTCTGCTGGCTTGCTTTCTTCCTGTAATGCCCCAGCAACAAACAAGCACCAGGCTGTCCACATAATGTAAAAGAAAATGTCACTTCTCAGACCAGACCTCCTTCTTCCATTGCTCCATGGTCCAGTACTGATGCTTCCATGCCAACTGTAGGTGCTTTCAGTAGTGCACAGGGTTCAGCATGGACACTCTGACCAGTCTACAGCCCCATACGCAGCAAGCTGTGATGCTGTGGTGTTTGTTTCCTCTCCTTTCTTGGAACACTTTTTGCAGCTTCAAAACACAGCATACTGGGAGGAACCTCCACAAGACCTTGTCAGCTAGCCATCACAATTTGGCCCTTGTCAAACTCTTTATACTTGCCCATTTTTCCTGCTTCCAACACATCGACTTCTGCCTAATATATCCTCCCTTGACAAGTGCCACTATAACAAGATAATAAATGTTATTCACATCACCTGTCAGTGGTTTTAATGGCATGGCTGATCGGTATCATTTGCCATGTATGATGAACAATGACAGGCAGGCTGAAAAATTCGACTGCCTATCAGTATTTCACCATTACTTTTATGGAAGCATTATAGCTGCTAAGGGCTGATCATTGGCATACACACATGAGCACATTTGCAGAAAGACAGGCAACGCCATTCATGCTTCCCAATTTTTCAATCAGGCACGCATTTCAGGTCTGTAATCATGCCACGCGCTCGCCGTTATCCAGCTCTTTTATTCAAACCACACAAAAAATTGGATCCCTCAAATGGTTCTGCCATTTGCCCCTTTGTGTAATTTGTTTGATTTCTTTGATTGGATGATGTGTGCTCAGTCTATTTGCTTCTAATTTCTCTGCTAAAGGCATTTTGGAAAAAAAAGAAATCAATGATTGAAAAAGTAATCCATCTCAATCTTGTTTATTCATTCACTATTGTGTTTCACACGAGTCTTCACAGTCACTGCTGCTGATGTGTAACAGATGTTAGTGATGTGGACTTAAATAAATTAGCCCCAGTGGACAAGATATCTATTATACTAATTACAATTAGTCTTTATAGTTCCATAGGATCACAAATCCACTCTCTCCAACCACAGCGAGTGCTGCTGTTTTTTTTTCGATTCACATCATTTGCTTTTGTTTATGTTCTAGCTCTGGTTCCACCCTCATTGCTATCTTATTGTGTTCTGTTTTATGTCTAACCATCGATTAGTTCGTCTATTTAAAAACTCTTGTGTCATAGTACTTTTCAGAAACACTATCATAAACGTCTAACATTAAATCCTAGCCTTGATGTAATGTATAGTAGCTCCTGGTTTTGATTCTCTGCATTTTTTAAAATATTAAAAAATTTCTTAACAAGCAAATAAGACAGTGGGGATGGCAAACACCGAGCCTTATGTTTATGTATTTTTTCCCTTGAATGAGAGAGCTTATTTAAACCAGACTGTCCTGATGTGAGACCATATTTATGCACCATTCATCAAAATTCCATTATTGTGATGCACTCAGGCTTCTGGCTTTAGCAGCTAGCTGTCTCTGTCTTAATAGTGGAGCACTTGATGTGGATGGCTGATCAGCATTGATGGGATTAGAATTGATGGGCTTATTTTTGGATTCGTCTGTAGAAGCATCCCAGTTCTCTTTCTATTTCTTTTCCTCTCACTTCAATATTTCTATCTTCGCTAGATCTATTCGAGAATTTGGCATGATGTTATGTTTCATGGCAGCTTCCAAATTCTCATTTCTCCTTGTCTACATTTTACTCCCCCTTCCTGTGTGTTAGTCAAAATCTAGAGGCTTTCAGTTGTCAGTCTTTTACTGATTGAGATGCCATCTATATATTGACATACTGGCAGAGGTTCATTCTTCCTTTATATACATACATACATCTAGATAAATTTCAACCAGTCTGGCCCATTTCTCATTTCCAGATTTAGTGAAAAATTTGAGAAAAAACACATCTCTCTATTTTTTTTTTCCATAGTCATTTAGGCTATATTTATTTTCTTCATCTTTACACCATCTTCTATCCACCACATGTTTAATCTCTCTTTACTATTCTCAATTGCTCATTTTTTTTGTTATTCTCTGTATTTTTTTTTTGTGCTGTTGCAAAATCTTAAAGTTGCCATGGTGACATCAAGTTATTATTGGATCGTTTGATTGCAAAGAGAGACAGATTTCTGCAGCATGCCTCTAAATTTAGAAAACTCTCACTTAGTATAGGATGAGCACAGAGGCTTAGTGGTTGGCATGTTTGCCTCAAACCTCCAGCATTGGGGTTTCCCACCTCCACTCTCGCTGTGTGGAGTTTACAAGTTCTTACTGTCTTTTGGGGGTTTCTCTGGTTTCTTCCACCAGTTCAAAGATGTGCATTGCAGGCTGATTGTATCTAAACCTCCTGTAGTGTGTAGTGTGTGGATGGCTGTATGAGTGTGAGTGTTTGTGTGTGTGGTTATGTCCCTGACCTTAGAATATGGATGGATGGATGGATGGATAGATAGATAGATTACCTAATGTTTTTGGATCTTTTTTACTCCACTAATCCATGTACCAATATTTCCATTACAATTTCAAAAACAAGCAAATGCCCGTATGTCTGCATGTCACATACGCAGTTCATTTGACTGATTCTGAAACTAACTTAATTTATATGTGTGAACACCCAGGAGTTTTACTTTACACCTCTTCTGGATACTAAGTGCTGCAGTCTTCTGTAATGTTCTAGCACTGGGGTCCATAGCTATTCCAGAGAAATGTCATTGGTTGGGTTAGTAGCAGATATCATAAGCAAACAATAATCAGTTGGTAATGTATGAATAGAAATATAGACAGATCCCAAAACACACGTTATGTATAACAATACACTGCAAAGTGGCAAGTTAAAATTGTGCAAGGGGGAAATTGCTAATTTTGAGAGCAAACTAGCGAGCTATTGCTCAGTATGCAGGGAATACTGGGTGCAAACTAGGAATACAATCAGGATAGAAATATACTCTGGGCACCACACACACAGACACACACACACACATGAGTTACCAGTACATTACAACATGTGGGTTGTAGGAGAATACCATAATACCCCCAAGAAACCCATAGAGACATCTGGAGAATGTCTGACTGAAAATGATGCAAATGTTTTTCTCAATTTTTGTGTGTAATAAGATTTTTTAAAATGCTTATAGTATACATGTAGTTGAGATATTGCATGTTCAAAAAGAAAACATATTTCACTTCATAGGAGTTTTCCAGATTTGAGCATATGAAGGGTTTTCCCAGGCCCTCACTCCATACGCTTTGAATGATTCATGGGATGACGAGTTTAAGTGATCCAAGTGAAGCTTGCTTCTGCTTTTCTGTTGTGTATTTATAGCTTAATCATTTTTCGGGAACACAGTTGTGTGCAGTGAGCTGTAGTTGTGTCCCACCGCACTTCCATGCATCTTTCTCACACTTCTCTCCCCTTGACTTCTTCTCTTTCTGCTCGTGTTGCTGAATTACAGCTCCTGTTCCAGGCTCGGCAGATGTCATGGATCTTGTTCGTCTGTCTCCTCTCACATTTGTTCTTTTCACCCTTGTGTCTCTGTGTGTCTCTGCAGATTCAAGGCTTCCTGCGTTGTATGTTTCTGGAGGCAGTGTTTTGTCGGAGACATTACTCATCTCTCTCTCACTCACCCCTCTCTCGCTCTCTCTCTCTTCCTTTCTGATGCGATGCAGTGTTGGAATGAATGTTGCTATCTTCCCTCCCCTTCTGTGGGTGAAGGTTCCAGTATGCTGAAATATTTATGGACTCGCACACTCTCACCTTGAATACTGATCACAGCTGGGCACACGTGCACACACACAAGCGCAACACGGATAACTCACACAACATGCTCACACGCGCTTGCTCGTTTCATCTCTTCCTCACTGTTATTCTTGCAGATGCTGCCTTTCTCCCTCTCCCTCTCCCTCTCCCTCGCTCTCTATCTCTTTCTCATATTTTCAGTCCTGAAAAAAGCACTAAGCTTTCCTCACATGCTTTCATTGAATTTATTCAATTCTCTGTCGCTGCTCATCTAATCCATCTCAGTGTGTTCTTGTGTACATTGTGTGTATGTGTGTGTGTGTGTGTGTGTGTGTTTGGGTGTGTTGGCCCCATTCAGTCAGGAAGCCCACCAAACTCTTAGCTGAAGACTTTCATCTCTTATATCCATCAGTCGGTGGCAGTGACTGTGCAGCCTGGCCTTTAAGCTGAGGCTAAAATAAAGATTAGACCGAGGCAAAAAGACCTGGGCTCAGATTAAAGTCACCCGGTCTATCATCCACCGTGTTCAGCACAGAAATGGGTGCCAGTCATTTGTAGTTTTGATGAGTTTCACCTCTCTAGCCACTGACTTTAGCTCAGAGACAGAGTTCACTTTTCAAAGAAAACGCTCCAGGGATATTTTATTTTTCCTTAGCGTGTCCCTGTTGGGAAATTCTTTTCCATTTCAGGTAATGTTCCCAAGAGTCTGGCAGAACAGTTGTTGTGGAGCACTGCAGCCGTTTCCATGCTTCATTTCATCAGAATCCAATGTTTTTAACATTTTTGTGCAGAATGTTTAGAGCACAAAAATATTCTCAGTATAAATGAAACTATTTGAAGACACTTTTTTTTGTTTTTGACCCATTTTGGAGATATATGGTGAATTTATGGATGCTGGTTTTGTTTTTAAGAAATTCGACATTCACATTAGATAAGATGGATGAAGACTTCATTAAAAAAAAATCTGTAAAATTCTATAAATCTACAAGACTTTTTATTTATTTATTTATTTATTTATTTATATTTTTTAATTTTTTAATTTTTTAATTTTTTTATTTTTGCACACACCCGTATTCTGTATTCGTATCCTATATTTTTATATTTTCTGTATATTTGTTTCTTTCCTACCTTTATAGTTAAATTCTATATTTATTGTAATTCTATTCTTGGTTTATTTTTATTCTATATTTATGACGCAGACAAAAGCATTTCACTGCATGTTGACCATGACCATTTTTTTGTTGTTGTTATTGACCCATTTTGGAGACACTGGTTTACTTTTTAATAAATTCATCATTCACATTAAATAAGATAGATGGAGACTTCATAAAGAAATTCTATAAATTTCTAGGAATCTACAGGCCATTCGAGGACACAGGCCTTTCTGCACACACCCATATTCTGTATTCGTATCCGATATTTTTATATTATTATGTTTTCTACATAATTGTTTCTTTCGTATTTGTATATTTAAATTCTATATTTATTGTAATTCTGTTCTTGGTCTATTTCTATTCTATGTTTATGATGCAGACAGTGCTTGTGTCTGGTGTCTGGTTGTGTATGTGACCAATAAAATACCAAATGTCTGTCATGTGTTGCAAATGTAAATGTATATATAGAACAATAAAATACAAATACTTTATTTAAAATGAACAGATAATGTGCTTGAAATGAATAGTTCCTATGATTTATTTATTTATTTATTTATTTATTTATTTATTTATTTATTTATACTTTATTTAAAATGAACAGATAATGTGCTTGAAATTAATGCATAAAATAAAGCAAAAATAGTTCCTTTTATTTAATTATTTAATTAATTAATTATTAATTAATTAATTTATTTATTTACTTTAGCAGAAAGGTTAACAGCTTCTGACCAGAGGTGTCCACTAGTTGTAGAATCCCTCAGAATAGAACAAAAAAAGTTGCACAATGTTCGCGAGTGCTAATGTATGAAGCTATAGGACTTGCCTTCTGGTTTGGATCACAACCATTTTTTAATCCGGGTTTTAATCGCAGTATAGCTACAGTTATGGATTATATGAAGCTCTAGACAGATATGGATGGTGACACTGCATTACATCCTTAATACTGAGCCTTCATAACCAGCTTCATCACTTCATCTAACGTATTTCAAATGATACGGCGATTTAAATTTACTGTATTCAACTTTGCTGTGAAAAAAGTAATGTATGTTGCGTAAATGATATTGCAGAATACATATGTAATAAACTGCTAAGATGCTGCTGCTGTATGAATAGACATAGCTGAGATTATTATGTTAATTTGCTAATCATCGCACATTTATATTCAGTTTATAATATCACTTTCACCCACGTTAATGGGCTAGCAGCCTATTAAATAGCTTTTTTTTTTTTTTTTTAAAGCATGTTGGCTTTTTTTGGTCTATTAATTTGCATGAACAATGGCAGAAGTGAAAAATATTGCATCTGCTCTTAAGCTCTGACTGGAAAGGCCATGAAAAAAAAAATCTTATTCCTTTTACATATATTTCACATATATCACACAGCTAGTAAACTGCAGACGGTTTAACGTGATCGTTGACGTACTAAATCAAGGTCATGAATTGCAAAGCAGGGCGGAAAAAAATTAATAAATAAATAATGTTAAGACTTATTAAGTCAAGTTAAGTGGTCAAGTGGGGTTTTCACTGTCAGTTCTCTATATATCTTGTATCGGTTGGAACGATATGTCATTTCTCCAGGGCCATGATGCAACACAGGACAACATGCAAGTAGTGCAACTACACAACAGTGTGAGATGAGTGCAGGACCATAAATACACAAAACAGAAGATAAATAGAGAGAACATGGGTTGTTGAGAGGGTAGCAGCAGTAGGTTTAGTGTTCCATCTTGACATTACAACACCATAAAGCTGTACTAGAAATGCTGTAATGTTATAAAACAAGGAGAGTGGGTTATTAATTGTGAAAAAAATTATAATAAAAAATAAAACAATACTATAAAAAGAGAAAAGAATTTGTTTTAACGGTTAATGTTTCTCTTCTTAGCCCTGACTTACTGTAGGTTGTCATGACTACAGTTGTAGGAAATATGAGCTTGTTGTGTGAAGGGACATTATTTATCTATGAAAGATTTTAATTTTGAAGCAGTGCGAGGATTGGTTTAAGGAGATCAGAGAGACAGCTTGGACTTTTGCTTGGTGCCAAGCATGAGGATGAAATATGTACCAGAGTTAGTTCACTTGATTAGGTTTATGGCTTTGTTTCTGGCTTAGCGTTGACGTCATTCGGGGAGGCGTTTGCGGTTTGGAGGGATTATGTCTTAAAAATATGTGGTGATGCTCTGCGTGTCATGGAGCATTAGTGCTTAATCTGAGTGCAGGTAAGAAGGTGTTGTGGAAAAGAAATTTGGATAATTTAGCACTAAACTGTACAGGTGGGACTTAGAGATAAAAATGTACAAAAAAAAAAAAAAAAGGAAGGAAAGACAATAGATGGAAAAGCAGTAACAATGCTCGGAAATAAATCATCGGTTTGGCAAGACTTCGCACCGAGACATAGAAACAACACGGAATAAACAGGCAAATGAATTAAAGTGCTGAACACAAAACAGGTGAACACAATGAGATAATAAACCAATCACAGGACAGGACTGACCCACTGAGATTATAAATTAGTTACGGTGTCACATCTGGACATGTAATCTGAGCAATTCTCTATCAGGATTTGTTGTGAATTTGTTAAAAAAAAAAAGAGTAAACAATCTTTTTAAAGGGTCACTTTTTCAATTCAACTTCTGTCCCCTGCATCTGTAGCATATGTGTAATTACCATATATGTAAATCTAGTTCTTTTAGAAACGCTCAGATTTACCTGGCTCCCTTGCTTAACAGCTGCATAAAGACAATATTTACTGCATTGCGTTAGCTTTCGTTCCTCACCTGTTTTCTTTGGCTCTGCTCCAAATGGTGTTCTGCTGGGTGGATAGTGCACTATGCGGGGCGTACAGCGAAAATGCTATATGCAGCATTACATATTTTGTAAATTGGAAGCCATTTGCGATTCAACGTTCATTCAGCTAGTAAGGAATAAAACGTCCCTTATTGATCAGTGCTCAGTGTAAAGATTCAGTGATGGGGTGGAGTGATGCAGTGGGGAAAATGATGAATTTCTAATAACACCATGTCCTTATGTATTTTATTCAGCTTACAACACAGCCAATAATAATAATACCACCATACCACCATATTTCATCAATAACTGTAGTGTTCAATATGCAGTGAAATGCTTTTTACGACATCTGTTTTATAGAAAATAAATAAATAAATAAATAAATAAATAAATAAATAAATGTGGTCAAAAGTGGGAATTAAAAAAAATAAATAAAAGAGAATACAATACAATGAAATATATATTTTGTCTATTTATTTCAACACTGTACAACTAATACCACTTTATTTTATTTGTTACTCTACTTTGCACAACTATTTCCATTTTTTCTTATTTTATTTGATCTCATTTTAATTTTTTATCTTAATCTATTTTTTTATTGTATTATTTTTACATTCATTTTTTAAAATTATTTTAAAATTAATTATTTACAATTTTTAATAACCTTTTTTTAAATTCCTGCTTTGGACCATATTTTATTTATTTATTTATTTTCAATAAAACAGATGTCGTCAGAAGCATTTCACTGCACATTGTTCTGTGTATGACTGTGTATGTGACCATTAAGATTTAAATCTGAATCTATATATATATATATATATATATATATATGTATAAATATATATATATATATATATATATATACGTATAAATATATATATATATATATATATATATATATATATATATATATATATATATATATAGTGTCAGAAATCCAGAAAACATTGAAGCAGTTTTAACACTGGAGACTCCTTTTAATGAATTGGAAATAACAAAGCAGGCTAGTGAATACTCTTTACATTGAGTTAAGCATGAGAAAGACAAGAACGCAATTTAAATCCAGAGATTTATTCGCCCCTACTTTGTTTTTAATGTTTTCTCCTTCCTTATTACAAGACAACAACACATGCAAGTACTTCAGCTTTTAATTAGCGCTCGTTATTTTGTTGATCGTTTTAGCTACTGCTAACAAAGTTATCACAAACCTCCAGCCTCCTGTGTTTCCTCCTGTATCGGTATGCTCCGCCCGCCTGCCAGTATCAGTAATGAACAATTCAGGAGGCGTAATGGCTGTTCATGATTGAACGGCTGAATGCAGAAGCTCATAAGCCCATCCAAAGCCTTTTATAAGTTATTATTATTGAGTGTGTAGTAGGAGTTGCGATAATAAGGAGGTGGCGTAACATCAGAGCACGTTCGTCCTTCATAACATGCATCACTGTGTTTCATTATCAGGCAAGCATTATAATGGATTAGCCAGCGCCTCTTTCTCTATCTGTCTTTCTGTTTCAATTTCTGCCTCCCCCTCTACTTTCTGCCTCTTTGTCTCTTGTTTTTATGTTCGGAGAATACGTTCGCATGAATAGAGCATACGCTTGTTCTAAGAGAAGCTGGAGATAATAAAAACCTGATGTAAAAATACAGCGCAATCACTGTGCCTGTTGTGTTAGAAGAACTGGTTATGATGGGGCAGGGATGGAAATGCTGTGCTTCATGAGAAAAGCTTGCCTTTGGACACCGTATCCCATGCCATCTTACTCCAGCATTCTCTGAGCTTTCTCCCTCGACAGCCAGAGCCCTCATTGTCCCTCTTATTATAGTGCATGTGGGTTGGGTTGACCTGCAGGGAGCTGAGTATGCTCCACACTTTGGAGCAGTAAACTTCAGGCTGAGTGAAATTGACACTTCTGCATTGTGTGATTTGAAAAAGCATAACAGAAAGGTGCAAAAAGAAAGGATGTAAAAAGAAAAAGGACTCAAGCATGGAAAACACGGACGCACTGCTAAATATAACTAGTTCACTAAACCTGAAAGCGTGACAGCTCTGTCTTGTGGCTCTATTTGCGCCGACGTCTAGACAAAACACAGCTCGAAACCCAAAATACACGACACGTTCGATTCGAGTCGAATCGCTTTCTCGCCGAAATTGATCCGCACTTTGAAGCGCCCAGAGATCGCCTCACTCAGCCCAGCTCTTCTGGTGAACACCCGAGCAAGATTGCTGTGTTCTCACCTGACTAAAGAACCACACAGAGAAGGAAAACACACAAGGGATCGATTCTAATGGACTCGACAAACAGTATTTTTAATGCCATTTGTAAAACCCAGATGTATTCGAGGTTGAACTCCACTCACGACGGGGAAAAAAAAACAAAACAAGACTACCGCTTCCCAAATGTTCACCGATCCGAACAGCTGTGATATTTTTGTCACCTGCTCTGAAAAAGGTGTCTTTCGAAAAAATTTTTTTAAAAATAATTAAATACAGATCCTAGGCTGTAATTTTGTGCCTATAATTTAGCACAATTTTTTTTTGTTTTAAAGAAAAACGTAAAGGAAAATTGCTAAATTAATTAGATTAATTGATCAATTAGCAGAATTTTTTATTTAACATTTTAAATTAAATTAAAAAACCATTCTGATGCTGTAATTATAAACTAAATTAGTATATAATTAACACTTAAAATAAATAAAATAGAAATAATAAATGTAATAATAAATAATCCCAAGCAGTATATTACATTAGTAGAAGACATAAATAATTAAAAAATGAATAGTAAATAGTAAATTAATAGTCATTTTATCATTAAAAAGTAGTAGAGAAAAACGTTATTTTTTAACAAATCCTAAGGTTAATAGATGTGATGCCTTGTTGCTATCTACCAATTTTTTTTCTCCTCAGTTTATTAGTGAACCTCTCTCTCCCTCATGCCGTGATGCTCCTCACACTCTCTCCTCCTCCTTCGATCGCACTATTCTCACTTATCAACAGTGATGTGACATGCGCATGGTGGTGATTTCTGATAGCATTGTTATAAAGCGTTTTCTCTGCCGTGCCGGAAGGCAGGTGTTGGATACCCAAACAAACTCACTGTTATTAGCTGTGAGTCATTTTTATTCACGTCTCTCTGCAACCTTTCCTGATGACCTTTATTCCGTTTCTAGCCTAATCTCCGAGTTAGCGAGCGCACCGTATTTATTCAGCAGGATGTCTATGTGTGTGTGTGTGTGTGTGTGTGTGTGTGTGTGTGTGAGAGAGCATATGTGTCATTTTGAGCTGCTAATCTAACTCACAAGGGCAGCTCACATTAAATAAAACTGTCATTAAGTCTAACCTGTCATTGTTGCCCAATCATAAATCATTTAGATTGTGATAAATTGATATTGGCATATGATTATATACAGTATATTATTTTGTGCTAATATATTTATAATGCTATATATACTTGTGCTATACACTGTATATTTATAATAATGCTTGCTGTTAACTACTTTAAGTGTTTTTGTCCTCATGGATTATATTGCTTATATTCAGTACCTATTAATTAATATATTACTTCTTCTTTTTCTTCTTATTCTAATTATTATTATTTCCTTTAATCTTTCAAACAATAAAAGTGTGGTGTAAAAGTGCCTTTTTACAAATTGCTTGTTTTCCCCCAATTTTATACCACACAAGTGGAAAGAAATAATTTATTAAGCAGCAGGTACACCAGACTTCTGCTGTGCTTTTTACTCTACTGTACTGTACTGTATTTGCTTTTTAATAAAACAAAACAACCCAGAGGATTGTGGCCACTTCTGGTGTGATGTGATTTGGGAGGGATTTTGATGTTACTGTAGTGTTGGTCAGCTACCAAATTTGTACAATAAACAACAGTTAAAAAAAGGAAAAGAAAATCACAAGTAAGTTCTTTAATAAAAAAAAAAAAAGCGTAAAAAAAAACCCTGCATAAAAACAGGACCCACCCTGAATCTGTGTGATCTAGAATGGCATCCAACATTTATTTTTTACTTCCGATATTACCCACAGTGCCGTTCAACTACCTACCTGCTGATATTGGTGCAGTGGAATTTAATCCTTGGTTCATCCGTCCCTAAAGAGAGTGATGAAGAAGCGTTTTAATCCGTGATTCTGGCCACTCCTCAGCTATATATTCTGCTCAAACAGATCTGTTTCTAAATATTTAAATCTCTAAATCAACTTTCTTGCTAATAGCAGCATTATTATTATAATAACTGTTGCCTCGTAGATGGTTGCTAACTAGCTGTCCGTGTCATAAAAGTAGAATAAACATAAACAATTGAATTAATTTAGTCTGAAAAACTAATAAAGGGCAGATACACCGATCAGGCATAACATTATGAATGGTGAGAGGTGAAGTGAGTAACACTGATGATCTCCTCATCATGGCACCTGTTAGTGGGTGGGATATATTAAGCAGCAAGTGAACATTTTGTCCTAAATGTTGATGTGTTAGAAGGAGGAAAAATGGGCAAGTGTAAGGATTTGAGTGAGTTTGACAAAGGGACGAATGGTGATGGCTAGACGACTGGATCAGAGCATCTCCAAAACTGCAGCTCTTGTGGGGTGTTCCCGGTCTGCAGTGGTCAGTATCTATCAAAAGTGGTTCAAGGAAGGAACAGTGGTGAAACGGTGACCGGGTCATGAACTGCCAAGGCTCATTGAGGTGAGCGAAGGCTGGCCCGTTTGATCCGATCCAACAGATGAGCTACTGTTGCTCAAATTGCTGAAGAAGTTAATGCTGGTTCTGATAGAAAGGTGTCAGAATACACAGTGCATGATGGGTCAGGGCTGTTTTGGCAGCAAAAGGGGCACCAACACAATATTAGGCAGGTGGTCATAATGTTATGCCTGGTCAGTGTGAGCAATTAGTGCAATATAATTTGTGATATTCAGTGTCAAAAAGTCCAGAAAATGAAAAGAAGCACATCTACATTGTATAGTTGCATTGCATTCTGGGACCTTTGCAGTTTCCATTACTTGATTTTTGGATATCTCATTAATCTGCTGTTGAACATTTCTGGAAATGATGAGAGAAAACAAGCTTTGCTCTTTTGTTTATCCAAAAATCTGACCATTATTACATATTGTATGTTTGTGAGTCATTTATTTTCCTTCCTTACTTTTTATCCCATTGACATACCCAATGGACATTTCCTAAATTTTTACACCCCTGTGTAACCAGACGCAGACGCCTTATTTGTTGTCCTTCCACATCTAAACGCTTTCCCAGAGCTCAAACACCATATGATCTCCACTCATTCTGTCCGTTTCCTCTTCCTGCCACGCCGTGTTGAAACTCCAGTCATAAATGTGCACAGTATCTTCCTGCTGTTCATTGTGTCGGAGGCAATGTTTCATTTTTACTTGCAGTACATGCAGATTGGCAGAATGTGATAAATGCTTTTGAGTAATGTGTTGAGATCAGACACACTGTTGTGTGCACTTTTGCCTGGTGCCGTAGCTCTCCATCCAGCTTCTCTCGTACGTATTGTGTGCTGGATTACAACATCAATCATGATGACTCTTTATTTTGTTTGAAATATGTTGTTTTTCCTCTGAAATAATGAACAATACGGTGACCTTCTATAACGGCAAACTGAATGTTCCATATTGACTGATTGTGCTTTCAGGTGAGCACTGCTTTAGTTCATTAGCACGCTGATTGTTACTAAGTGAGTCATACATTAGCTGAAATGGTCAAATTGTTCTGGCAAAAAAAGGCTTTTAGTTAAGCCAATTAATAAGACTCTTCAGACATTCATCATTTACTCGGCTTTCACTCCGCCTCAGATTAGACGATCGGCTTAAAGCTTTAAGATGACTATAAGAAGTCTTTATTTGTCACATATACATTACAGCACAGTGAAATTCTTTTCTTCAGCCATGATACAGCACCACTGGAGCAGAGAGAGTTAAGGGCCTTGCTCAAGGGCCCAACATTGGTAACTTCAATGTGCTGGAGCTTGAACCTTCTGATCAGAACCTCAGAGCTTTAACTATTCTTATTCTTTTTCTTAGCATTTCATGTGACATCATAATGCAAATAATCGCTGATATATTTAAGACTGCAACAATATTCTTGTGTCTTTGCTTCATTAACTTCGCTCACAGGGCAAAACTGGATGATTTCCTGTTCTGATTAAGGTTTAGAGTCCCAAAATGTAAGTACTACAGACCAATGAGTTCTCACTTTAAATAAAAACCACAGACAAAATAGATTTTTTTTCCTTCTAAATACACATAATAAACTGAGGATATAACGTGTTTTTTCCTGTTAGCTGGATTTTAATGTCGACTTGCTAAAACGCTATTTATTTATTTATTTATTTATTTATTTATTGCTGGTAAAAGCATCTGGGTTGTGAGCGCCGTGATATTCGACCTTGTTTCTTCAGATGGCTGTATACAAATCCCAATGCAACCCATCAAGCTCAGATTTTATATGCAGATAGGTACTAGCTCATTTCTTTAAAAAAAAATGTTGTTGATATTGTCGCTGTATTTTTAATATGAAAGCTATTTTCGGCCGCAGTCTGAACAAACAAGATAAATTTTCATTCACACTGCTAATCGCTCTCGCTATTAAACTTCATTATATAGAATGCATAGACAGCAGATCCTCGCTGCCATGCTGCCTTATAGCTATGCTAGCTAGCTATTTTATGGAATGTTTAGCTCAGAGTTTTGCTAGAGTTAATTTGCTGATTTCGACATAGCTTTCTTATAGTAAAAAACAAGCTTTTTCTGCTATTGATGAAATTCCTTGGGATCTTTCACCTATATTTACCAAAAAACTACCAGTCTGAGTGTCACGACATGTTCAGGGGAAAGTAAATAAGGATCACAGTCGATTTCTGAAGTGGCAGTTATTCTCGTCCGAGGCACAGTGAGTAATTTTAGCCATCTTTCACCTCCACTGAAACACTGCGTTAGAACAGACAAGCTCTTATCATTATTCTTCATGTGCCACTTCCATGAAGCGCAAAAGTTTGCGCCGCTTCACGTTCAAAGAACAAAGAAACTCAGGAAGTGACTTTTAAAGATGTTTCTTCATAATCAAAAGTAAACACGGACAAAAAAAAAGGTTCATGTTAATGTATTATTAGTGAAACAATAAAAATGATATTTTAGACTGTGATAAAAATATGTACTTTTATTGCGCTTTCCTCTGAGGAGTTTTTTTAATCTGTTTTTGGATGTTTGCACATCCTGGCTGGCGTTTTTTTATTCTCCCCCCGCTACTTATTGCACTTCTCAAATCCAATGTTAATTTATTTCTTTAATAATAGTACAATAAATGAATCAGTACTTTTGTAAATATTAAAAAAAAATATATATATGAATAATCCATGGTATAATATCACAATTTCGCATTTACACAATAAAGATATTAATAAAAAATAATCATGAATAATAAATATATATCTGAATGTATTTCTTTAATCCAGGCTTTTCTGGATGTGATTCACTGATGCTTTCTGTCACAGCATCATTTTTGAGCAAATGATATCAATATTGAATGTAATAAGTACTAACCTGAGTAGAAGTAGGAAACTTTGATGTCACTTTGCTGCTTTATTCCACAATCTGCTCTGTTTTTATTGCATTTCTTTTGGCTCCTAACATATATACCACTTTTTTGGCAGCGTCTGTTTTTCTGTTTCCATCATCACTAATGGTTTTCCACAACACTTTGATCCTAAGCAATTTGATATCATTTTATATGTTTCTCCATCTCTGTGTACAGTCTTATGATGGATGTTTTTCTCATCTGTTTGACTCTTTCTGGCTCATTATCTCTAAAAATATGTAAACATACTGAGTCTTTTAAGTTATTACACCCTAATGTGGCACATTCAAACAAATTACATCGAGCATATCAGGGGGATCGGGGGTTGGGGGGTGCAAACTTTTGAGCTTGGCAATAGTGAACTGCTATAAGAATTAGGTTTTATTGTAATGGGGTTTTTTGTGTTAAATTCTGTTTTGGAGATACACTGGAGAGGTTTGTTCTTTCTATACAGAAATCAAAAGGGTGCACAAAATTTTGCACATGCTAACATATATATATATATATATAAATATATATATATTTATATATATATATATATATATATATATATATATATATTTTCTTTTTTTTTGGTGATGGTGTTTATCCACAGAACCTGAACTTATGCCCTCTTTTAATCTGGAAGATTTTTACATTTTATACTCAGCCTTCAGGTTCCTTCACTAAAAACACATCACAAAGCTCTAAACTGAGATTAAGTCGTGTTTCATGTTCATGTCAGCTCATGTTACTGATCATCACTGTGAAACATGAAGCGTTTTGATCTTGTGGTCACTTTATGCTGTTAGGGTGAGCAAGTGTCTGTGCTTCTAATGCTAATATCAACCCCAGGTTGTCCTGGGTCAGTCTTCTCAACTTCTCAACAAGTTCCTGATGTGTTTACGGAGCCATGTTAAATCAACATGGCTGCACAAAGCATCAGAAGGAGACAGAGTAGCACTTCTTACCTTTAAATGAGTTGTACTCTATGTACAAGTAGTTGGTTTCCGACGGCATATGTATAACCGCTTCTTACATCTGTAACACTGACTATACAGTTTGCTGTTTGAAAAGGAAAATAAGGAACACATCAGTCATCACAGTCAGCTAGCTAGCTTCTTGCTACCAAAAGATGAGTTTGGAGGTGTGGAAATGTGGAAAATCAAGACAGACATCATTCCAACCTCCAAACTGTCATTTACAGAGCAAACCAAATGCAGAATAACTATTTTAACTAAGAGTGCACTGATTTATAATTTTTTAGCAAAAGTACCTGACTAAAAAACAAAAGATATCTACATTTAAAGGATTGAATGAAACCAAAATGCAGCATACAGTATATAAATATACACCAGCGAGCTATAAAACACCTGACTAACGGATATGGTACACATCCCCATGGTCCACCAAAACAGCTCTGACCCTTTAAGGCCTGGAGTCCACAAGAGCTCTGAAGGTGCTAGGACTCCACGGATTGAAATTGTTTGTCCTGCATGTCCCACAGATTTTCGATCAGATTGAAAGCTGGAGATTTCAGAGGCCAAGTCAAGTCCTTGACCTGTTCTTCCAACAATTCCTGAACAATTTTTGCAGTGTGTCAGGGAACATTATCTTGCAAAAGCACACTGAAATTAGGGAATACCATTAACATAAAGAGGTGTACTTGGTTTGCAGGTTGGTGGTATGTGATACAATAACATCAATATGAATACCAGGACCCAGGGTTTCCCAGCAGAATATTGCCCAGAGCATCACACTGCCTTTGCTGGCTTGCTTTCCTCCCATAATGCTTCCTGGTGCCATGTGTTCCCCAACTAATTGACGAACATGCACCCAACCTTCCACATAATATAAAAAAATGTGATTCATTAGACCAGACCACCTTAATCCATTGCTCCATGGTTCAGTTCTGATGCCCACTCTAAGTGCTTTCAGTAGTAAACAGGGGTCAGCATGGACACTCTGACCAGTTTGCAGCTACACAGCCCCATACGCAGCAAGCTGTGATGCAATGTGTGTTCTGACACCTTTCTGTCATAGCCAGTGTTAACATTTTTAGTAATTTGTGCTACAGTAGATCATCTATGGGATCGGACCAGATGGACTAGCCTTTGCACCTCATGCATATCAGTGAGTCTTGGCTGACTATGACCCTGATAATCAACATTATTCACTTCACCTGTCAGTGTTTTTAATGATATGGCTGAAGGAGTTATATATATATATATTTTTAAATTAAATAAAAATACAAAATACAATCATAAATTAATAAATAAAATGTCAGTAAAAGTTCATTAAAAAAATAATTGGTACATTATTCAGATAAAGCTATGATTTTCTAGGTTTTTTGTTACAGTATACAGTTAAAAAAATTATTTATTTATTTTTGTATCATTTATTTAAATGAATTATAACTTAATCATTTTATTCTGAATGATTTTGTAAAAAGATCAGGATTGCTGGATGGAAAAGCAGTTATCTGCCATGATTATTTTTTCTCAGTTTATTAGTGAACCTCAGCTTTCTGTTTCTCTCCCTCATGCCGTGATGCTCCTCACACTCTCTCTTCCTCCGATCGCACTATTCTCACTTATCAACAGTGATGTGACATGCGCATGGTGGTGATTTCTGATAGCATTGTTATAAAGCGTTTTCTCTGCCGTGCCGGAAGGCAGGTGTCAGATACCCAAACAAACTCACTGTTATTAGCTGTGAGTCATTTTTATTCACGTCTCTCTGCAACCTTTCCTGATGACCTTTATTCCATTTCTAGCCTAATCTCTGAGTTAGCGAGCGTACCATATTTATTCAGCAGGATGTCTATGTGTGTGTGTGTGTGTGTGTGTGTGTGTGCGTGGGATGTGTAAGTGTGTGTCATTTAGAGCAGCTAATTTTTTCTCATAAAGGCAGGTCAGGTTGGAGTAAACTTGGATTAAGTCTTGTGTCTTGATCATTTGACTATAATGCTTGAAGCTAAACACACTGAACCATGCTAGGTGTAAGACTTCATCATTAGTGTCTCTGAGTGTTGTGTGTTAGACCCTGGTAAACCTGATGAATACAATTTGCAGGCAGTTGTGCGATCATTATACTGTGGTTCACAGCAAAAAAATTTATCACTTAGAATAAAACACAGCATCAGAAACAGAAGAACTTAACTTTGTGTGTGTGTGTGTGTGTGTGAGCAAGTTATCTGGTTTGGAAAACACAGAAATGTTCCACACTGTGATGAAAACAGACTGGTTACGGTTGATAATACAGCACGACTCAGTTTTTATTCACGATAGAGAAAAACGAAAGCGTTTTTCACAGCCATGGTCCGGACCTTTGATGGATGTCATCAGGGTCTCAAATGGCTCATTTTCATGTTCCTCGCCATGCAGAAGAAATAAAATACACTAAAATGCCATGACTTTATTTTCTAATAATGCTGGAATCTGCAAGTGAGAGGATGAGGCACGTACAGAACACAGCTCCAGAAATAAATATTACATTAATAACAAACAATCTTTTCTTTCTTTCACACCTAACCAATGGAATGAAATAAATAATAACTCACTTTTCGAGAACTTTATCAGACAAAAACAAACTTCTGTGTCATTCATAATTATACAAGAAAAAGCAATGTAAATGAGAAATAATTATTAACTCTAATCTCATATTCTTTCACACTTTTAAGGCATAGAATATCCCATCATCCAAAATTATGCATTCCCAAATAACAGAGGATTGACTTTTAAAACAGACATCTCTACTGAAATAACAACTATTTTATATAAACACAAAATTCCCATGCTTCAAGAGACACAAAGTGCATAGCTAGTGATTTTTTAGTATTTCCATATAAAATAATCTATCTATCTATCTATCTATCTATCTATCTATCTATCTATCTATATATATATATATATATATATATATATATATATATATATATATATATATATATATATATATATATATATACACTATACTGCCAAAAGTATTCGCTCACCCATCCAAATAATCAGAATCAGGTGTTCCAATCACTTCCATGGCCACAGGTGTATAAAATCAAGCACCTAGGCATGCAGACTGTTTTTACAAACATTTGTGAAAGAATGGGTCGCTCTCAGGAGCTCAGTGAATTCCAGCGTGGAACTGTGATAGGATGCCACCTGTGCAACAAATCCAGTCGTGAAATTTCCTTGCTCCTAAATATTCCACAGTCAACTGTCAGCTGTATTATAAGAACGTGGAAGTGTTTGGGAACGACAGCAACTCAGCCACAAAGTGGTAGGCCACGTAAACTGACGGAGCGGGGTCAGCGGATGCTGAGGCGCATAGTGCGAAGAGGTCGCCAACTTTCTGCAGAGTCAATCGCTACAGACCTCCAAACTTCATGTGGCCTTCAGATTAGCTCAAGAACAGTGCGCAGAGAGCTTCATGGAATGGGTTTCCATGGCCGAGCAGCTGCATCCAAGCCATACATCACCAAGTGCAACGCAAAGCGTCGGATGCAGTGGTGTAAAGCACGCCGCCACTGGACTCTAGAGCAGTGGAGACGCGTTCTCTGGAGTGACGAATCGCGCTTCTCCATCTGGCAATCTGATGGACGAGTCTGGGTTTGGCGGTTGCCAGGAGAACAGTACTTGTCTGACTGCATTGTGCCAAGTGTAAAGTTTGGTGGAGGGGGGATTATGGTGTGGGGTTGTTTTTCAGGAGCTGGGCTTGGCCCCTTAGTTCCAGTGAAAGGAACTCTGAATGCTTCAGCATACCAAGACATTTTGGACAATTCCATGCTCCCAACTTTGTGGGAACAGTTTGGAGCTGGCCCCTTCCTCTTCCAACATGACTGTGCACCAGTGCACAAAGCAAGGTCCATAAAGACATGGATGACAGAGTCTGGTGTGGATGAACTTGACTGGCCTGCACAGAGTCCTGACCTCAACCCGACAGAACACCTTTGGGATGAATTAGAGCGGAGACTGAGAGCCAGGCCTTCTCGTCCAACATCAGTGTGTGACCTCACAAATGCGCTTCTGGAAGAATGGTCAAAAATTCCCATAAACACACTCCTAAACCTTGTGGACAGCCTTCCCAGAAGAGTTGAAGCTGTTATAGTCGCAAAGGGTGGACCGACGTCATATTGAACCCTATGGATTAGGAATGGGATGTCACTTAAGTTCATATGCGAGTCAAGGCAAGTGAGCGAATACTTTTGGCAATATAGTGTATATATATATATATATATATCATCTGTGTAGCGCAAGATGAGGGAGTAATAAGCTTAGTGGTTAAGGTGTTGCGTTACTGATCAGAAGGTTGTGAGTTCAAATCCCAGTTCCACTAAGCTGCCAATGCTGGGCCCCTGAGCAAGGCCCTTAACCCTCAGTTGTTTAAAATGAACTAAGTTGCTCTGGATAAGGGTGTCTGTCAAATGCTGTAAATATGATAATATGTCACTATTTAAAATATATCTTTATTTAGTAAATTATATATTGCAAAGTATTTTAAAATAATCCAAAAATAATGTTTAAATATTATAATTAATCAATAAATAATACATAAAATATTTGTAAATATGAATTTAAATGATATCTTTTTATTTTTTTTATTTTTACAGTCAAAAATGTGCAAAAATGAAATTACATAACAAAAATATTAGTATTTACATATGAAATAAGAACTAATGTATGACTTCTTTATACTCGGATTTGTTAAACGTAAGACGTGCCATTCAGGAAGTAAAGGGATAAAGGAAGTGTAGGGATAAAGGAAGTGCATGGATAAAGGAAGTAAAGGGTTCTAGAGGTTAAACAGTTCATGATTCAAATGCTGACAGGAGATGGAGCTTCTTAATCGATAAAACTGTTTAACTGCTTACATTGCTTTTGAAAACATAGGATGCTATCCGCTACCTTCAGAAAAAATATAATGTTACCTAATAATGGAGTTACTAAAACAGGAATCAAAATTGAGTGACTCTTTTACAACTGGGCTTTTCCTGATATCATGTTGCAAAAGTGCACACACTCCGGCAGATCAAATTACAGCCAGAATCTGATTTAGCAGTAAACAGATTAAGTTGTACATGTAAATGGACTCAGTAAGAAGACTCTGCCAGGCTGTCTTGTCTGATAGCATCTAATCTACTCGTCCGCGTAGTCTCACAGCACCACGAGTCGCCTCAGCGTGATGAGCGGAGTGTTATAGTGTATAAATCCTTGCTGGTTTTGAGCGTGTTCATGTCCCTTCCAGAATAGTGAGTAAATGGTAGCTCTGATTAGGAAGATGATCAAAATAAAATATTATCTGCAGTTTGTAACAGACTGCGCTGTTCTCAATGTCAAATTATATGATGGAATTATATGCTCTGATGACATGCTATTGAAGAAGTTTACTACATACTGCTCACATCATGGAAAAGTGAAGACGAGGGATTTATTGGCATTTGTGGGTGCAACGTTTATGGCATTTGGCAGACACCCTTATCCAGAACGACTTACAATTTATCTCATTTTGTACAACTGAGCAATTGAGGGTTAAGGGACTTGCTCAGGAGCCCAGCAGAGGCAGCTCACTGGATCTGGGATTAATATTCATAACCAAGGGTGTAACTTTGGTTTGAGAAGTTTGAGAAAATGTTTTCGATTTGAATCCCATTTCCTGCATTTACATACATTTAGGGACCATGGTGATGCAAAATCCAGGAAATAATTAATTTAATTATAATGATAAATACTGCCTAAAAAGAATAGTAGGGTACTAAACTACGTATATAAAAAAGATGTCTTAATTTCTTTATTGTTTAATAGGGGCAGATCGCCAAGACTTGAGAAAATCATTTTATAAAGTCAAAAACGTTCACCATTAATGATTTGTGTGTGAATAAAATTTCACACTAAATAAATCACTTGTTGTAGAGGACATCTGTCAGAGACACATCCACCAAACCGCAGGGGTTTAGAATAGAATAAGCCAAAAGCTTTTATGAACTGTGTGTTCACTATTTTGTAATATCAGGTGCAGCAACATTAATTATATGAAAATGTTGATCATTACTTTAATAATTGTCTTTCACGCATAAACAGCCACCCTTAGTTAATGAACAAATTAAAATATTTAGATTCCTGCTGCTAATTTTCTGTGCAGCACAAATACCTAAAGTAGATCATTTTTATGCATCCATGTATTATAGCAGGGTAGAAAGAAACGATCTGTAATCCTTACTTCTGTAATCCAAAAGGTCGGGGAAATTGATAACATGATAGATACATTACTACTTTGGTACACAGGATGCAAGATTTTTTCACAAACATAAAAAAAAATGTAACTAATATAAAGAACATTTTTTTATTGTCCTCCATCTATCCATTCAATCCCATCTCTCCTTGTATCCTCACTATCCACCCTTCTATACTGTCCTAGCTGTCTCACATGAAATAACCAAACACAATCTTCTTGTACTCATTCACCAGAATAAACTCCTGGCAAATGTTTTCCTTGCTGACTTTTATCCAGTATTTCTTTTTTATGCTACACAGAATGTTCTAATCTACATTAAATATTTAGCAAACAGTCCAAGCAACAACAGCGTAGGTTAACGTTAGCTCAGTCAGTGTTAGGCTAACATCAACAGATGTAGACAGAAAACATGATTATCCTGACCTGAGCTAATTTACTGAATCGACCAACTCACATTTCCTTTCTTTCTTTTCATCCATGATGACATTAAAGTCATCTGTTGCCGTTTCATCGCGGACTGTGCCGCAATCGTGATACCTGCTCATTCCACCTTTCAGTGAGAGAGTGTTAGAGTGTACACGCGATGTTGCTGGACACACACATGCGCATCGACACAGGCAAACTGTCTGGGTCCTGCTCGGTCCTGCTCCTCCGTGGCGATGGCGGCGTGCGGATAAAAAATCATAACAAACCAATTTATAAAGTGGGGGGGTGGCACAAACGGGACTTCCGGTCCCCCCTGTCCCCAGTGGAAATTACGCCCCTGCTCATAACCTTCCAATGAGTAGTCCCACACCTTTCCCAATAAGGTACCACATCCCCAAGGATAATATTATAATACAGTATTATGTCTTATAGGACCACAACACAATATTAAATAATTCTTTTGTGCTTAAATGCAGCAGAAAACAAATTTCAACTCAAAGAAAAAAAACTAATCGTGTTTTAATACAGTGAAGTTGAGCAGAAAATCATGGCGAGTAAATGAATTTAAATATTTCTCTATAGCTGATTGTGCTCAGTGTTAAACAAATAAAATTGAATTGAATTAAATGGTAAAATTCTAAGGACTCGATGTTAGACTCTTTATTAACTTTGATAATCGGTGTTGTTTGCCCAGTGATGTGTCCAGGGTGTCCTCCACCTTGGGCTCTAAACCCCCTGGGATAGTCTTCAGGTTCCCCTTGACCCTGTGTAGTATAAACAGTACAGAAAATGGAATGAAATCGCTGCTGTTTGTCATTTTTCTCGCTTTGTTTTTTTTTTTTTTTTTGTTCTATCCGACTGTTTTATGTTTGTCCAATCTGGCGTAGCTATAGCGACTGTGTAGACCCCATACAGTGGGTTAGATTGCACTGTCAAATAATTTGCACCAAACTGAGATGGTTATATATCGATATTGCAGAAATGTCCACTTTATTGCATATAGTGACTGCAGGCTTTTTCATTTAGTGCACTCGCTGCCATGCTGAAACTCCCTGATGCACAGTGCAGTCCAAACCAAATAAGCGAAGCCTACACAGGGGATTTTGAGAGAGAACACTTGTGGCAGCCATTTGCAGTCTTTCAGGGTCATTCCAGAAAGAAAAGCGTTGATACAATCATTTCAGAGTGCTCTTCTAAACAGCACCCGGCGATGCTAACTGATGGATATTTTACTCCTGAGATTCTTGCTGTTTTTGCACTGACTAAAAAAAAATAAAAAAAATAAAAATAAAAAATAAAAAAACACAATGTCAACGGGTTAATTTCCTTTCAGCGCTAAATGTAGGTCGAGTTTGAAAACAAATCAAATTAACGACGAATTTAGAAGTAATCAGCCGAGCACCGGTAGGAAAATTTTATGCCGCTCAGCTGTTTTAGCTCCTATGCAGGTAATAGAATACAAAAAAGCACTATACAAAGTGCATTTTTATCATGATAATGTTTACATAATTGCACACAGTTCTACCCCTTTTACACAAACAGTGAAATGTTCATGCTATCTGTAACCTTTGACCATTATAAGTAGTGCAGGGTTAAAGAAGGTCCTCAGGAATAGTGTGAGACCGAGAACATGTATACATGAGTATACAAAAAAGTGAGTGCGTCCTTCTCGGTGAAAACAATCTGTTGTGACACTGAATGAAAGAATTTAATGAACCAAAGAAGTTGACAAGTTAATACTAGAGAGGAATTCACACGCTGGAGAATGCACACTAAACAGATGGCATTGTTTTTATTTAACTGGTGAGTCTGTGATAAATGAAACATGGCAATCAAATGAGCGGCTGGGCTACACATCAAAATGACAAGCTGTGCATTACAAACCAAGTCAAAGAATGGAAAACTTCCCATTAGAAAACAAAGTCGGGATAATTGAGAAAGCACAAAGTGTTGTAATAATAAAACTGCATCTATTAAAGAAGGAAATAAATACCTGAAGAAGGCAGTAAAAAAAAAAAACTAAACAATGTCATAGTCTAGTATCAGGAAGATCCCATGGCAGATCATGATGCTGGTGTTTTTGAGGTTCACTGCCCGAGATCATTTCTGACAGGATGTCTCTGTTGGGTCCAGTTGTCACTGTAGCTTGTGTTCACCGAATGACAGCAGGAACTTCATTTCTCTGTCCAGTAGAGTGAATGTGAGTGTGTGTCTAGCTTTTGCCCTTTTTGTTCCTCCTACTGTGTTCCCCACACATTTCTGGTCAGCATTTTCTTTTTACATTGCTGTCAGCTCTTTAATGGCGGTGAACTTTCACTGCACTACCTTTTATTTCACTTTAATAAAATGAAGAGTTTAGAATCACTAATCAGACGTAACCAGATAAGAGGAAAGGAATAGACGGAAGCAGCTAATTGTTGAGAATCAGACATAGCTGGGAAAGATACACAGCAGCTAAGGATTAAAATCAGGTTTAGCAGGATAAATGTGATAAATTAGATATATCCTAGCTGAGGTGTAAGAATCAGACAGAAAGTGCTACGGGGAAAAATCAGACAGAATTGACAAAAGGGTAAGAATTAGACATTACCAGCTGAGGCATAAGAATCTGATCTAAGCAGCAGAGGGGTAAAAATCAGACATAACCAGCTGAGGCATAAGAATCAGATCTAAGCAGCAGAGGGGTAAAAATCAGGCATAACCAGCTGAGGCATAAGAATCAGATCTAAGCAGCAGAGGGGTAAAAATCAGACATAACCAGCTGAGGCATAAGAATCAGATCTAAGCAGCAGAGGGGTAAAAATCAGACATAACCAGCTGAGGCATAAGAATCAGATCTAAGCAGCAGAGGGGTAAAAATCAGACATAACCAGCTGAGGCATAAGAATCAGATCTAAGCAGCAGAGGGGTAAAAATCAGACATTACCAGCTGAGGCATAAGAATCAGATCTAAGCAGCAGAGGGGTAAAAATCAGACATAACCAGCTGAGGCATAAGAATCTGATCTAAGCAGCAGAGGGGTAAAAATCAGACATAACCAGATGAGGCATAAGAATCAGATCTAACCAGCTGAGGGGTAAATGTCAGACATATTCAGCTGAGGGGTAAAAATCAGATATAAGCAACAGAGCGGTAAAAATCAGACATAACCAGCAGAGGGGTAAAAATCAGACATAACCAGCTGAGGTGCATGAATCAGATCTATGCAGCAGAGGGGTAAATGTTAGATATAAACAGCTGAGAGGTAAGAATCAGATCTAAGCAGCAGAGGGGGAAATATCAGACATAACTAGGGGTAAGAATGTACATTTCTGTCATTTGGCAGATACCCTTATCTAGAGCAAGAATCAGATCTAAGCAGCAAAGGGGTGAAAAACAGATATATACAACTGAGGGGTAAAAATCAGTAAGAATCAGATCTAAGCAGCTGGGGGTATGAATGTCATAACTGCCACGGGAATAAGAATCAAAAATGTGTTGCTAAGGTTTACAAATCAGATTTGACTGTCTAAAAACATTAGAAATCAGACATGGAAAGAAGAACTAATTGTGTAAGAAGTATCTGACAGCCCAAGCTGAGGGTAGTTGTGGGTCAGTGGTTGACTCATTGGACTACTGATTGAAAGGTCATGAGTTTAAATCCCAGTATCTCCAAGCTGCCACTGCTGAGTCCTTAAGCAAAACCTTTAACCTTGCCCCACGTGTTAAGCGATTTGGACAAAAGCCGACTAAAGTAAATGTAAATGGAGTTGAAACCAGACTTAAATGGTTACGAATCAGACAGCACTGGATCATCGCTGCAGAACTACTTTGTGCGCTGAACCCAGGCAGTGAACCTGAAAAAAGCCAACATAATGAGCTTTCTCTAGAATCAGACATATAGTAGAGTTGGTCTTTTTCAGGTTCACTGCCTGTGTCCAGTTCTTACAGTATCTGCAGTATCTCCCGGGCAGGCAGATCGCTTCGCAGTGAGAGTGTGAGTCTTGTGCTCCTCACTGTGAACAACAATGAAAGAGAATGTAAATGCCATAGAGATGTGTGTTATATTTTTACTGGATTGTACTCTCCTGTGTGTGTGTGTGTGTGTGTGCGCCTGAGTCACATTACATTTATTAAAACCATTCCTTTAGTCTGTGTGTGTGTGTGTGTGAGAGAGAGAGAGAGAGAGAGAGAGAGATGAGGCAAGGCATGAATAAAGCCAAAATGACACCTTTCATCTATAATCAGAGCAGAAAGACAGACAGAATTACAGAAAGTGAGGGAAGGAGGGAAGGAGGATAAGAGTATTGGAAGAAAGATAGAAAAGAAAGGAAAAAAACAAACAGGCCGGAAGTAAATGATAAGAGATGCGTGAATACAGGGCATGAGAGAGAGAGATAGAGAGAGAGAGAGAGAGAGAGAGAGAGAATCAGAAATGGTTTAGTGAGGATGTGATGATGAGCGAGAAAGAAAGAAAGAAAGAAAGAAAGAAAGAAAGAAAGACAGACGGACAGAATGAGAGTGTGAGAGCAATAACGAGAGAAATGGATAATAGATAGAGAGAATGGAAAGTGAAAACGTGTAGAATAATTGCCGGTAAAGATAAACTACCGTCTGTGGGTCTCGTATAAAATGTCCAGACGAGAGAGGACTAAGAGCATCATTAGGGACTAATTATAGTCCTTAGTGTTGTGTGTGTGTGTGTGTGTGTGTGTGTTTGTGACTGTTTAATGAGATAATGGACCTAATGTGCAGATTTAATTCAGTGCCTCTAGTAGCACAATAGATAGATGGAATAAATATTTTTCCTTTTCCAGGTGGTTTTCATCTATGTTTTGTGTGTGTGTGTGTGTGTCCTCAGTTGTAGTGGCAGATATAGGATAAGATACTTGTCAAGGCCATTTTTCATCTTCTAACTACACAAAACAGCAGCAGCGTCAGGATGAGCGATGTTAAGCCGTGTTTGTTCTTTGGTCTCCAGCATCTCCCACTTTCTCAGCTTCTCTAGTTTCATTTTTTCCTTTGTTGCCTTTTATGCACATCGACACTGATATTAGCGTCTAATATCTTTCCACGTGTGTTGGATAGCAGCATGAATCTGAGAGTCCAAGCTTTGATAAAGTGTACTAAAATAAACAAAACAATTAGCGGCTTATTAATGAAACAAAAGTGAGAAATGAATCGCTATGAAAATCTAATGAGTAAAGAATAGCACACAACAGACATGGAAATAATACATGATCAAGTAAACGATTGTCATCTAACAGCACAGGCAGGAGGGTATTATTTTGCTAACAGCATGCCACTTTGGCAACAATAATGATGCTACATTTATTTATTAAATTTTATTTAGAGCTCCTTCCGTAAAGGTCCAGGTTTGCGCTCCGGTCAAGCAGGAGCCACATCATCTTGGCTTTCAGTAGACTCAGGCATGGCTTTTACTTGGTTCAAATAAAATCCTGCACACACACTGACCCTTTCTGAATAATACTGGAAACCCCAGTCCTAAGAGATTAAGAAACTTTTTAGTACTAGTCTTAAATGATCGTAATCGTTATATCTGTAAAACTCTCTAACAGGGTCCTTGGTTTGATCCTGATCTTAGGTTATTGTGTGTTTGGAGTTTCCAATTCACTAGAATGGTTTTGCGAGGTAGGAAGAAACCAGAGAACCCAGAGGAAGCCATTCCAGAGCATGAAAAGAACATCTGGAGTGCTCACAGACACTTACGCAAGCCACCTCGTCTAATAATAATAACCGTGAGCATGGAGACTTCGTAGCTAGCATGTTTGCCTCGTACCTCAAAGGTTAGGGTTCGATTTGCATGTTGTCCCCTTGCTTCAGGGGTCTCTTCTGAGTACTCCAGTTTCCTCCTTCCAGTCCAAAGATATGTATTATAAGCTGACTGGCATCTCTAAAGTGTGCATAGTGTATGTGTTTGAGTGTAAATGTGTGTGTGTGTGTGTGTGATGAGTTGGCTCTATGGGGCCAGGGTGTCCAGCGCCTTTGTGCCCTGAGTCCCTTGGGATAGATTCCAGGCTCCCTGGGACCATGTGTAGGATAAGTGCAACAGAAAATGGGTGTATGAATGATGGATTTTAATAATAATAATAATAATAATAGGGAAAGAAAGAGCTTAAAGTGTTACTGCACTAGTGTCTTGAAAGCTGCAAGAGGTTTGTGGAAAAGCTTCAATATAAGCTCCTTATTTTTCTTCCTGTCACCTTTATCTCCACTGATGCAGACATACAGCAGACTGCCCATGCTTCTGAGGAGTACTAATGATTTTGTGCGAGAAACACCTCCATAAGTTGTTAACAGCTGCAGAATAAAACTAAAGAAGCAACCGCTGGACAGCAACACGATTTCGTTTTTTATGCCAAACTGCTCCTTCTACCTCCTTAAGTATCCTTAAGTCAAGTTAAGTCAAGTCAAGAAGCTAAGCTGCACTTAGCTGCTGCAGAAAATAGTAGAATGAAATAACATTCTTCCAGGACCATGGGGCTACATATAACACAGATATACATTAAAAAAAAAACAATGGACACTGAAATGAGCTTCACACAAAGTGCATGTGTGTAAACTTGTGCAAGACAGGAGACTGCAAAATACCATACACTACAGAGTCTTAGGATGTTTAGATCTAGCTGGCTTTTTCAGAGGGGTTGATCAGGTTCTGTCTAAAAATGCACTACATGAGGACTAGATAACATGCAGACGAGCATACAAGGTCATTGTTCAACTTCTATCATTGTGCTTATGTGCAAGTTGCATGTACACAAACACATACACACCTGTACACACACTCGGGAACTGTAGTACTGTTCTAATTTCTATTTATTTAGTACTGCAAGTGTGCCAAGAACCTTGTAGAACCTGTGTGTGTGTGTCTGTGTGTGTCTCCGTGTCCTCATTTCCGCTTGTCTCATGTCCCTCGGGCAGTGTTAGAAGAGCCTGAGCAGTGTGTGAGTTGACCTTATCAAAGTTTAATTCGCTCCAGACTTCATTTTAATTACAAATGCTTTTATACCATCTTTAGTCTCCTCTCTCTCTCTCTCTCTCTCTCTCTCTCTCTCTCTCTCTCTCTGTTTCAATATCTGCCTGTCTTTCTATATTTTACTTTCTCACTTTTATACTCTGGCAATTCTCTCTCTCTCTGTCTCTCTCACTCTCTCTCTCTCTCTCTCTCTCTCTCCCCCTTTCTGAACAATGAACACTGTGGACATAATTACAGTTCTGACATGAATGTTTGCAAAGCATTGTGATGGTGCTTACTGTGTGTGTGTGTGTGAGAGAGAGAGAGAGAGAGAGAGAATGAGAGAAAGAGAGAAGAATAGATTATATATAAACCAAACCAGCATGATGTGTCATTAAAATATTAAAATCAAGACGGAAAATTCAGTGCCCCATAGACCAACCCTTTATTTTTCCATGCTCTCACCAAAGGTGTGTGTGTGTGTGTGTGTGTGTGTGTGTGTGTGCGTGCGTGTACGTTCTCCCACTTCAAAGAAATGAATTGGGGCAGATATTCTCCAAAGAAATCATACTGTAAAGTCATTACAGTGGGAGTGGAGAAGTATATCAGGGATGGATGTGTGTGTTCATAATGGAATGGAAATTTGACAGTTGTGGGAGCATTTATCTAGTCCCCAGGATTGCTTTTTATAAAAAAAAAACACGTAGAAGAGCCAAACATTTTGAGGTCAGTGTTAGCTTTACTGGTAGGTGTCAGAAGGAGACAGTATTTAACTACGGTAAAACAAGTCACCCACACAGAGAGAACTTGTGTGTAAGTGTGTGTGTGAGAGAGAGAAAGAGAGAGAGAGAGGAGAGAGAGAGAGAGAGAGGTTGATGTATGGGTGAAACAGACAGACAGGAGGTGTGTAAGAGAATGAGGAATGGGATAGGTGAACGACAAAAAACGAAAGAATCAGTGTGGCAGGTGGAATTTGACATGAAAACTCATGCTGACTTTTTTGATGTGTGTGTGTGTGTGTGCACTTAAAGGCAAATTGTGTGAAATCAAAACAAGTGAACATTATAGTTATTGCACAAGGAATACACGTCCTGTCTTTAATGCAAACTGCCATTTCTGTGGAGAAAAACAGTGCAGGTAATGAAAGAACACAATACCTAAAAAACTAAACAAAGAAATTCAACAAACTAACATGTAGAGAAATAACTGAGCATACGATGACAATCTCATCTTATGTTCATCTACAGCTGCCAGTTTATTTCACTTCAGAAGAGATCTGTTATGTCCTTAAATGTCTTCTTTCGGAATATTTGCTGCCGGTGTTTAGTTCTGCCAATAGCTCTGCTCAGGGGGATCGTCTCCACAGCCAGAAAACATGACCTCTGTAATGGTTAGGGTGAGTCCAGGAGGCTGGAGATTTCATGATATTTGTGAAATATTTGTATTTGGAATGATGTCATTTTTTTTGCAGTGTGATCAGTTAAGATTATAATTTACCAGCAAGGGATTTTATGCAGAACCATCTTCAGGAATTTCGTACACATCATCGTACGTGTAAAAATCTTTAACTGTATCTTCTATCTGTTTCTGTGTATAGATTGTCACAGCCTACCTTGACTGCTTTACATTAAGGTAAAGGGACAATGAAGATGTTAATTTAATTATTTATTCATTTTAAATCATCCCCAGCCAGCACACTGATATAGTAGGGTGTACCAGGTCCAAGAGTGCATCAGGTACAGTTTCAATGTTGAAGTTTTGGCCAGTGTCCATTATTGAAGTGCAAATATGTCTGTTCTATTTTATCTGTTTCATTCATTAATTAATACAAACCTGTACCAAAATTAGTATTTGCCATGTCACGCTAAAAAGCAGTTAATGTGCTCAACTGCTAGTTAAATTCACTGTAGGTGGTGATAGCTAGCTAGCTAGACATATAAATAAACAAAGAAATTCAACAGGAATGCAAAAAAATGTAACTTTATGCAAAGGTTTACTGTAAAGAAGACTACTAAAGTCTTCCACAGGATCCCTTCTAAAGGCATAGTGCACTCTATGGTAAAGTTTTTACCTTTGTATCTGTTTAATACAAATAGCATAATTGTTTAAGTTTGTTATTACTTAATCAACGATTTATATTTAGAATTTATATTTATACTATACTTACTTAATAAAGGGTTTATAATATAGGTAGCTTAGTGGTTAAGGCGTTGGCCTTAAGATCGGAAAGATGTGAGTCCTCCAAACTGTCAATGTTGGGCCCCTGAGCAAGGCCCTTATCCCTCAATTGGTTGATTGTATAAAGTGAGATGAAGTTGTTCTTGATAAGGGCATCTGCCAAATGCCGCAACCGTAAATAATGTGAGTAATTTTACCTTCATTCCACATTTCCAGTCTTGATCAAATGGTTCGATTTGAATAAGTTTCCACAATCTTATCAGATCACAGGTTTGAATCCCAGCAACGCAAAGGGGTCCAATAGAGCAGAATTCTCCTATTCACAGTGTGGACAGGACAGCCGTCCTCTATCCACTGTATCCACCCAGACTAATGGTCAGGTAATTCTACTCTGCTATGGTGTTACAGCACTTTATAAAGATGTGGTGGATGGCTTCACTTCTCTCAAAACATGCACTTGTAAGCCTTCACCCTCCCAAGTGGGAAGCTGTCATGTGATAGCGGAGACACAAAAAGCAGATGGAAATTGGCTATGACTAAACTGAAGGATAGAAATGATGGAATAGACCAAAAGAATCAATTGAAAGCCTCAATAAATCATGCAGCAAAGCTTTTTGCATTGTTTTTTCTTTTTTCTTTTTTGGTGAAAGCTCTGAATAATGAGGGTGTGTAGGCTGTAAATGTGATCAGTAGTGGTAATTTGGTAAAAAGCCAATCTGACTGAATGATTCTCTTCTCTCTCTCTCTCTCTCTCTCTCTCTCTCAGTGAACAAGCACAAGCCATGGATCGAGACGTCATATCGTGGTGTAATCACTGAGAACACAGACGTGGTCCTGCTCGACCCCCCTCTGGTGGCACTGGACAAGGACGCACCTGTCCCATATGCAGGTGAGACTGCATATGTATACTGCATATGTGTGTGTTTGTGTGTGTGTGTGTGTGAGGCAGAGGTGTCAGAGGAAGTCATGGAGTGACTTCTAGTGTCATATCAATTTCTGCTGTCAGTGGAAGGTGTCATGAACAAGATACACACACTGTCTCTAAGGTATAAGTACTATATAAGGGAACTTTAGAGGTAGGGTCTTTTCAATGCTTAGATTCACTTCCTGTTTCTTTATATGAGTCCAACTCGCCGTGTCCAAATGCTTCGCTGCACACATATACTGAGCAATCAGCCAAAACAGAACAAAACAAAAAAAAACCCCTTCAAGATCACTGCCAAGCCTGTCTAACAGTGTGTGTATGTGTAGATAATAAAGCTTTTCTGGGCAAATCTCATGGAATTGTCTTAAAAAAATGATCCATTTATTATTTGCTGCCATTCCCTTAAAATGTGTGCTTAGCATCATCAAAACCAAACTGCACATCCTTGCCTTCTCAATGCCATCCATTTAGTTTTATTAATCATTAAGAAAATAAAACTTTCCAAACCAAGTTTTTTTTAAAACATATTTTTTATTATGTTTCCCGGTGGCACAGTTGGCACTGCTTTCTGACCTTAAATATTCACAGTGTTAGAAATTTAGCTTGTGGCAAAGTGAGTAAGCTGGAAAGAAAGCGTTGAACCTCTCTGATTAGAGCTACGGTTCTTCATTTGGCAAATAATCTTATTTTTAAGTTAAGCAGAATCCAATTCAAGCAGAGTTAAAGCACATAATCATCAGATCCTTGTACATTGTGCCCCAGGCCTTTACTTTAGATTTTTATAGCATAACAACTGCTCCATTTATTACAATTCCCAATCTATCTTCGTCTTGTCCTAGTGATAATCACTATAAACATTACAGATGGAAATGGTTCCCCGAACCACCCCCGATAAGCTGTGTGTGCTTTTTGGTTCGGAGTCAGATCTACGTTGCGTTTGTGATGACTTGTAAGCGATAATTTGCAGGCTGCAATGACATCATTTCCCACCTTGGGATGTTCAGTGTGAGAAAAAAACATGACGCCTCCACGAAAGCAGGTCTTTGGTCTGCTCTGTCAGAGCACCTAAAGACTTTAACTGCACTTTTTTTACCGTTTCAGGAAGGAGTAGCTATTGGTACTGCTTCACTGTGGTGAACTTCAAGCAGTTATGCAGCACTTTGAACTGGAATCGCAATGCAGCAACGACTGCCGACAATAGCATGTAGCGTTAGCGATGATCTAGCCTGCTGACCATAGATAGAATTAAGCTAGGTGGTTAACATTGGATAAATCCTAGGGCAAATAGGAATTTTTAAAATTGTGTTACACATTCATCTCAAACATCTGAAGGTGCAAAGACACAACATTTTAGGACTTCATAAAGTGAACAAACAGTTCATGCAAGTGCTATTAAAAAAAGGCAATTTCAAACTTAAGTGGAGACCTAATTGAGCGCATAAAATAAAGAGGTTTTGAAACCCAAGAAGTAAATTGCTGTTCTCTGAGAACATCTGTAATGATTATGATCAATTTGCATGGGATAAGCGACCAATGAATAATACAGAAAGACTGGTGTCTTTTTGATGTATGTATGGTTTTATGAGACATACTATATACACATGGTTTTAACATGATCTGATTGTTTTGTCTGTTTCCTTTATTTGTAAAGCTTGTTTAAGACAGGGTGGCCACATACAGTACATTGCACTTGTTCATTAGGAGGTCAGATGCCCATAGCATGTCTGTAGGCTAAACATGTGCTAGGAATGCATTACTTAAAACTGCCTGGTGGATTATTTCATTTTAAATAGTAGGTCATTATAATTGCTGTCCATATGCTATTACTTTGCTTATTAATCTTGGTTAACACTTCAATTTGGTTTTGGTGGCAGATCATAGAAAAGAGAACTTCCTGGAGTGTCTTTGTACTCAAGAAAAAGTGCAAAGTCTTTTACCAACATAATTCAGACAGGATTTTTATTATACAGTATATATTACATGAAGTTATTTCCACAGGTCAATTTATAAAAATGAAATCTTCTCTAACATATACACACAGCCTAAATACAAAGAACAAGCAAAACAAGTTACCTTAGACTATTATCTGCAAAGGGATGAATTTAGACCGTGGCCAAAGGAAAAGAGACTGAGAGTTAGTCATGAAGAGCAGGAAGCTCATTTCACCACTGAGAAACATTACAAGCATACAATCAGATATGCTTAGATCTCAGCAAATGTCATGCCAGGCAGACTGAAGCAGGTGAATCAAGGTATATAGTGTAGTGCAGAGCTCTCTGAGGCTTGTAATGCGAGGACATAAATTCGCCCTATGATTTGATCACAGAGCATTTTGATTTAGTAAGTAGGAAGAACAAGACCGGACCAAGAACTGACCCCTGGGTACTGTCTTTAGGGAGGCTGTGAGGTGACATGTTGAGAAATATGAGGCCTGAGTTTTCCCCTGGTTTTTGTAGAGCTTTTTGTAGTGCCTGTAAGGAGGACAGCTCCTCTGAAATGTCCAGCCTTGTATCCAGACTGGCTGGCATCCAGGAACCCATTTACTTTAAAATGGAATGATGTAAAAATGGCACATCCTAAAGGATTTGGACAGTCATGCAAAAAGGGGTACAGGTCTGTATTAGTATAATTAGGGTCAGCTTATTAAGTAAAGGGATGTGTTGACAATAGAAATAGTCAGATCACTTGATAGCAAAGCATTGCTCGAAGCAGTTACTTAAAGTGCAGACTCATTGAAGATTGTTGTGACAGGAAAAGATAAGTAGGCAAGCAGTGCAGTACTTATCGAGACCTGTAGGCAAGCTAGATTCTCTCCAATTACCCCCCAAACTTGGATGAGTTGTTGTTACAGACCAAGGAATGTCAGACAGCCAAGGGCTGCATGATACTTGTCTAGATGGCTTATAGGTGAGAGGGCAGAGTGAGTCCAGAGATCTGGAGAGAGCTGTCTAGAGGGTATATGTGGCAATGTTGGCAGACTGTTCTTAAAAAAAGTTGTCAGAAATGAGAGTACAGTGAAAAAAATAAAGAAGGGACTTGGTTTTAAAGTGTCTTCTGAAGCTAACTATAGTCAGGGTAGGTTGGGGATTGATATTAAATTGCAGAGTAAAAGAAAATGACGTAAAGAAATGGCCCGGTATATGAAGTGTAGTTGCTAGGATTTGGGCTGATGTTGCTGTTTGTGAAGCACTTTGTGAAGATCACATCAACGATGTTGCTGTCAGTAGGCCAGCTTGAGGGATCTAAGATTGTGATTGCAGTGAGTTTGGAGACTGAAGTCTCCAAGCAGGACCAGAGGAGCAACCTTCCTCTGGAAAGAAGCAAGAAAGATCAAAGATCAGTTCATCTCGTCATTCATCAGGTTGCCAAGAAGACCTGGCGGACAATAGACCCAGATGATATGAAGTTTACAAGGTATAAAGATAACAACAGAACGGCATCAAACAACGAGGTGTGAAATTCAGGAAGAGAGCGAGGAGAAAAGAACAAAGGAGCAAAAAAAAGGACAGGGGAGAACTCTGTAGAGAGTGCAACAGGTGTAGATGTGTTTGCTGGGTTGATCAAAGTCCCAGTGAGTGCCAAAACATGAAGGGATGAGCCAGCAGCCCAGGCGGTGATGAAGTCAGCTTTGAAAATAGCTTACTGGCACTACCAGAGCTTTCAAAAAACTTGGAGCTCTACAGCAGCAGACCTACAGTAGTTGGATTAACTGGGTGACATTGCATCTGCATATAGAGCACCATCTGGAAGAAAGAGAAGTGAGGACAGGCATACAAGCGGAATCACAGAGCTAACAGATGTGAGAAAGAATTAGTCAGAAAAAGGTTAGAAAGAACATACAATCCAGGAAAATGCTGTGCATCTTTTCTTCTTTCCCTGCTGAAAGATCATGCTTTATCTGAGCAGCTATCAGGAGCCAAAACACGGGCTAAGCTGGTCAAACTGGTAGACGGCCTTTACCAGCAGTAAGTACTGGCAGACAGGAAATGAGTGCTACATAATGTACAAATACTTTTTAATACTAATACACGAGTAAGGCACTATAAACAAAATATGTTTATTGATCAGTTAAGTAGTAAGGAAACTAACTTGATTGGTTGTTGGCTAACTTAATGGTACTTTCATGTTGTGGCATCTGGCAGCTGTTCTGACCAAGTGAAATTTTTCAGCTGAGTTCTCTGTGGACTTGCAGGTCAGCCAGATCTTTGTGCAGAGATGTTAAGGCAACTCAACTGTTCACTTCATCATTTGTTGATCCAGAGCACGTTGTGGGAAAATTGGACACAAAGTGGATGAATTTATGAATTTTCCCTGGATGGGATGCCAATGTGTGGTGCTCTGTTACAAGGCACCACACACTCTCTCTCTCTCTCTCTCTCTCTCTCTCTCTCTCTCTCTATCTATCTATCTATCTATCTATCCATTTGTTTTAAGGACACTTTCAAGAATTCATTAAAGGTTTTCCATACTTAGTGCTTTCCAGCTCTTTTCAAATCACCTTTTCTCTATGAACACTCTGAACATTTTCTCTAAATATCTACAGATTATTTTGTGAATGTAGTCAGAGGAATGGAGTCAGAGGGTCTTGCATTTTAACAGGTCTACCACCGTTGTCAGGTGAAATGAAATCTGCAGTTTCTCAGCCAGCAAGCCACATATCATACATTCGAGAGAGAGAAAAAACTGTAGGCTAACACATGTCCGAAGGCCACATTTGGCCTTGAGCTGTCCTGTGGAACACCCCAGAACTAAGCTAACTTTCTCAAACAAATATTTCACAACTAATTACCTAAGTAATTAGCTTAATTAGCCATCAGCTGAGACAGTTGGGAGAATGGTTGCTAATGAGCAGTTACAAGGATTTTTTTTTTGGAAAGAAACTACAACTAGCCCCTAATTTAGAAAGGGACCCTACCGCAAAGAATGCTACCTTTGCCTACTGAAATAATAGACTTAAATTACTTAAAAGGTAATAAGGTACAACTAAAACAAATGGCAGATTTTAGAATGAACATTCTTGAATGATGCCTTGATTGAAATTTTACACTCATTTACAAATGCTATACACTCACATCAAGCTGCAACACCCTTCCATTCTTTATCATTTCCTGGTCTGCAGCTGAGGACAAAACGAATGCGTGTATCCGTCTGATAAAATAGATTTTAAGACACCGCTGCTGCAGCATATGAGTTATATACTGTGTATAGATAGCAAACTGCCTTGTGGTGATGGTCCTTTTTTTAAGCAGTCCTTCATCAAAAGAAAAATGAAACATCTGACTACAGCTAAGGCTGAGTTGGTGGCTAGAGAGACAAAGTGTTTGTGATTCTATAGCTGCAGCTGTATTTCGGTGTGCTTTTAACACTGGGTTCTTTCCTTTTATGTACAAAGGTGCACTCGTCGAGAGCTTTAAAATAATTAGCTTCCTAAAAGGTTTCCAAGCTTAACCCTTTCTTATAGGAAGCACTTTCTTAAAAGAAAATCGATTCACCTATAAGGGCTCTAGATTTAAGCATTTTTGAGAACATGGCTAATATCAACAGAGATACACATTACAAAGACCATGTAAAATGACGTTTCTCCAGATAATGGCTCATATACGTCAAATATGACACGACAAATGACACAAATTAATCTTTTCTTAAGGAATTAAGAAACACTTAAGATTGTTTTTTGCTTGTGATAAGAACAAAGGCCTGAAGGTTAAACTTGTTCAGCTATAAATATCTAATAGCTTGTAGGCTACAGATATGGCAGTGTGTGCCATTGTACTGGGCTTCAGTCTGACATGAGTTGAAAATGATATTCAGGAGTCCCTCGAAGCCTTCATTTTACAGAGTCATATTTCACTCCAATTATCATGAATTCCTCTTCTCAGTATGTCGCATATTTTCCAGTGCAGTAACTGCTGCTAGTGCTTTTTTACTGTATGTGTGATTGTTTGTTTTGTGCATGTATTTGGGTTCTAATCATGTCTCCATATTCTGTCGTTGATCGGCTACCTATCATGTGCACCTGCTCCGAATTTAGCTCGTAATTTAATTTGTTTGTTTAAATCCTGTTGTCTTGTTTCCCTTGCATTTTCTTAGTGTGAATTTTTGTGTTCTTATGAGCTGATCCTTAGTTCCTTGTTCTCCCTGGGCTTTGTTGCTTTGCTTTCTTGTTTTGACCTTCACTTGTTTTCCTTTTTCATGATTATGGATGTTGTCTGGCAATGTTTTGACCCCTACCATGGACTATGACTATGTTTCTTGAATTAGCTGAAATAAAATGTGTTGATTTAACTCTGACATCCTGCCTCTAACTGTATGATGCCAACAAGTTCAGATGGTGTAAGTGGCTATCTGACTCCAGGCTCCGGTACTAGAACCGACGACCCCCTGCACAGAATGTGGAGCAGTACAAACGTAATGCATCACACCTGACAACTATAATCTGGGTTATACTTACAACCCTGAACGCTTTTGCTTCATAGAAAGAAATGGTATGATCCTAATAATATCAGCAAATTGTCTTGCTTTTCTGCGTGTGTGTGAAGCCCACATTATAAGACGTTCCTATTTTACAGTTTGTGGTTCACATTCATAGAGGTTGTATATTACACATCTCATTTTGGGGTTAATTTTGTATGCCCATAGCAATAAGTAAATACTTTCACCCATAAAATACCATCTCAATGTTTGGTCCTCTCCAGGTTCTGGAGATCTCACACATTACCAAAATTAGAAAATGGTTTGATTTTCCTATTCCGCAGTAGGGTTTTAAGCACATACTACTTTGTACACAATTTAATTTAGCTTTGCAGTATCTGGTACATACAAATAATCAAGATGAGAAATGCAGTTTCTAACACCAGGGGCGATTTTAATACACATGGTGCATGGACAAGAAACGGAGGGAGCGCTGAGTAAAGATTGTGCTCTTGGGCCTTTGTGGGTGCACTGAGTGCTAGGGTCAAAGAGTGCAGGCAGTCAGGTCTCTTCAGTAGGATTCCTTGAGGGAAATTTGTTGGCTGAGAAGGCGAAATATTTGTTAATGATGTGCTTTTAAAATAGCACTCATCAGTTCTTCATCAGTACAGCACTTGTGTGATTGAGCTGACAGCTTCTCCTACACTGATAAATCATCATACCTAATTCCAGGGTGATTGGACCCAGGGATCAAGGTACATGTGTACTGTTGAAGCTTTCAAGTCCTCTGTGCTGGTTGATGGCAGACCATGATGCTGATCTTTTGATGGTTGTGACTATGATGCTGATCTCATAAAGGGTATTTTTTTGTTGTTGGTTGATTATCATAGTACTGATTTTCTGATTATTGTAAAGGATTGCTGGCCATAATAATGGTACTCTGTCAGTTGATGGATGGTCCTGATGATGATCTTCTGATGGTTATAGCTGGTTGGCTTGTTGGTAATAACTCTGATCTCCTCATGGTTATAGCTGGTTGGTTTGGCTGGTCATAATGCTCATCTTCTCATGGTTATAGCTGGTTGGTTGTCTGGCCCTTATTCTGATCTCCTCATGGTTATAGCTGGTTGGTTCGGCTGGTCATAATGCTCATCTCCTCATAGTTAAAGCTGGTTGGTTGGCTGGTCATAATGCTCATCTCCTCTTGGTTATATCTGGTTGTTGACTGGTCATATTTCTGATCTCCTCATGGTTATAGCTGGCTGGTTGTCTGGCCCTAATGCTGATCTTCTGATGGTCATAGTTGGTTCATTGTTTGGCTGGCCATAATTCTGAACTTCTGGTGGTCATAGTTATCTGGTTGACTGGTCCTAATTCTGGACTTCTAGTTGTTATAGTTATCTGGTTGGCTGGCCCTAATGCTGATCTGCTCATGGTCATAACTGGTTGGTTTGTTGGCCATAATTCTGATCTTCTGATGGTCATAGTTATGTGGTTGGCTGGCCCTAATGCTGATCTTCTGATGGTCAGATTTGGTTACTGGCAGGACAAGAAGCTGATCTGCTGAATATCATAGTTGGTTAATGTCTTGCATTACTGCTGATCTAATGGTTGTCTGGGCATACACGTGCCTCCATGCGAGGACTATCATCACTACAGATGACAGTTTAGCACCAGAGGGGTTTTATTCACAAAATGGGAAGAGAATAGAGAAGACTGCTGTGGTGTAGTTTCTTGCTGTGAGTGGGCGGTGGTCAGGATGCCCGAGGTGCACTTTTTTACTATTGCATAGCGGCTCTGTGCAGTGGCAGGTGGTGGCTCAGCAGTGAGCTGGAAGGCAACCTTCTTTGGAATGGTGCATTAATCTTCTACTACTTTTTCAGCTCTTTTTATGTTCCTCTTGATGAAGTACACATTCACAAGCCTTGATGTGTGATTGGGCTCTTTGCTGCCCCTGGTGTACATGTAATTCATTTGTTTTGGCATCTGGTCAGTACAATGGCCTGTAAGTACAAAACACATTAACAGTAACGACAGCAAATCAGACTTTGCAACAGCAAAACTACCACAGCAAATTAAAAAAATACTATGAGCTCAAAACAAAAAGCGCAAGTCTTAATTGAACACTCCATGTTAGGTGCTAATTGGACACCATGTATGACTATTACAATGAAAAAGAATTGTCCTTTTTCAGTCTGTTATTTAGTTAGCCTAGGAAAGAGATGCAGTGGTTTATCCTGTGGAGTAAGTCTTTCTTCTGAATAACCTGACTTCCTAAGCATTCACATGCTCATATTAATGCTATATAAAAGTGATGGCATATCTAAAACATCATCAAATAAATGCCCTTGATAAAAATAAAAACATCAGTAGATTCAGTTAGGATTATATTTCTTCTTGAAATAAACAACTCTCCATTTTGCCATGATGCTTGCTGTTAGCTAATCAGCAACAAGAATATAATGTTCACTATGGACCCACATGTTGTGTTTCCAAATTTGCAGTTACATTTTTGCTTTTGCTCCTGTGTTTATGGTTTTTTATGGTCTTGGATAAGATTGTTGTAGCTTAATTTTGGTTTTGATGCCATGTATTGGTTTTGCTTCCATCATTTTTTTCTATCTTGTTTTTGGTTTTATTGTCTTGGTTTGAGGGTTTCTATTTGGTTTTACTATCTTGGTTTTGGTTTTATCTATCTTGTTTTTTCTATCTTGTTTTTTCAGTCTTGGTTTGTCTTGGTTATTCTCTGTTGGTTTTGCTGTGTTGGTTTTAATTTCTTTTTTTTTCCTGCCATATTTTTTGGTTTTGCTGCCATATTTATTATTATTATTATTATTATTATTATTATTATTATTATTATTATTATTATTTCATTTTTGCATTTGCTGTCTTGTTTTGTTCTTTTTCTTTTTGCTGTTTTGATTTTGTTTTTTCTATCTTGGTTTTGCTGTCTTAATTTTTTCTATCTTAGTTTTTTTTTCCTATCTTGTTTTTTTCTGCCATGTTTTTTGGTTTTGCTGCCATAATTTTTTTTTATTTATATTTTATTTTTTATTATTATTATTTATTTATTTATTTATTTATTTGCTTTTTGCTTTTTGCTCTTTGCGTTGTTTGTTTTTTCTTGTTTTTTTGGTTTGGTAATGTGATTTGCACTTACTGCTCTGTGGTGGGTGCTTATATGTGTATTGGGTGGTGGGTATATGTGTATTTTGTTTCCAGACTTGACTCTTCTAATTTGCAAATATGCTTAAATTAAAAAAAAAAAAAAAAAAAATCAATTGCCAATTACCAACTGCCATTCTTACATTACAGAGCTTCTTTTATAACGCTCCAGTGTTGGCTCTCAGTCTCATAACTCATAATCTCCTCCAAAACATAAATGTTTAAAATAGCAGTACAGAGAGCTGGATTATAGTGGACTTACAGATGTGCTTTCACTTTGAAAATAATAGAGTGAAAGGAGAATTCAGCTTAGCCAAAGGGTTGTTTTTAACAAGCACACCAGCCTGCATGTACAGTGTACACACTGTTTATATACGGTGTCTTTGTGTGTGTGTGTGTGTGTGTGTGTGTGCACGTACGTTTATTTTATCTCTTAAAATATGTGGAAAATTCTGATCATGTATTGATATTTGCTGTCTTTTCTTTTTGTTTGTTAAGATGTAACACTTGTCCGGAAAAAAAAGATCATTTGTCTGAATTTCATTCAGTTTCCTATTGAATGCTAAGGTTATCTTTAGAGCTTAATTAGCTACAGGAGCACTCAGATCAAAGTAAAATCTACATAAAAATACTAATTGTGTGTGTGTGTTCATGTGTGTGTGTGTGTGATTTTTCTTTTTCTGGTGCCATTAAAGCTATAGTGTTCAAAGTTATTTGGGGGAAAAAAGGCAAAATTAAGATTGAATTAATTAAAAACAAAAATTAGCACATTTTGGTGAAGCAGTCCTGCTTCCCTCTCTTATTCTCCTTTCTTCTCTTACTCTTATTAATTGGACGCCACTGGCATTCCCTTTTCTTCTTCTCTTGCACTTTCAGTCAAAATTATCAGTACATGCTTTATAACCTTAACCAGAATTCCCATAATTGATCAACAATAAATCTGTGTGTATCTGTGTGTGGAGTACTCTGTATGGATCCCATTACCCCAACACACACATACACATAAAATTACACGGACACACAACCTGAGATGCTGACCAAAACCCTAAAGCATATTAGTTTAATTTGCTAACCTGGTCTCTGGTGGTTTTCCCAGTAACAAGAAGTGCTTCTAGCTAATATGGTAGCTTTTCCCTACATGTATTGGAGATATATCAAAGAACAGATGAACTGACAAGAATGTATAATAATCCCCTGAGCAACAGAAATGGAAGAGGTGTTAAAATCGATAGGAACGGATGCAGGGGAATTGCAGGTAAAGTAAAATTATGGTTCTTGTAGTGGAAAAGTGGCAATATGAAAAATAGCCTGAGTTAGAATGTAAAACAGGGAGATTATTACCTGCTCAGGTGAGATCATTGTTTAAGGGGTTCTCCAGGGATCTAGTCTAGGTCCATTTATATAAATATGTTTATATATAGCAGATATGTAAAATATATAGTTTATTCCTTTAATATTTAAGTTCAGGTCGTTTATAAATAATGACCCCCCCCCACACACACACACAAGTTCTGCAAGACATATATATGATAGGTATTTTCAGTATGAAATGGAATTAAATATAGATCAGAATGCATAGAAAATTTAAAGCCTACATTTACGAGTTTCTAATGCAGTTAACCTGTGTATTAGCTTAGCTCCGTCACACACAAGTTTCCAAAATCTACACTCTTAATAATTAATATGTGCAATATGATCGTGTGCAAAATGCAAATCAGATCAATCAGTATTCAAGAACCACTCACAATCGGGTCAGTGATTTTGGAGAATGGTGTTACGTCACCTGTGAGTAGACAAGTAGAGTTCGTCAGGTAATTAAGATGTAGATTGTATATGAAATTACTGCTTAAAAAGCTTGAAGTGCTCTTCATTGTGGCTTGATTGCTGGTGCCAGGACGTGAGCTAAGAAATGCAACAATGCCAGGTTGTTCGCTGACAGGACATCTAGGCATGTCGGAGGCTTGGATAATAGTGGCTCATTAATGAAAGAGATGAAAGGAAGCTGAAATCAATTGTGCAAGTCAAAAGACTGTAGTTAATCAGCAGACAGACTGGGCACTTGAGGTTAATGGGTCATTATTCAGGTTTCTGAGTGGCACAGCAGTTTATGGTTCTCTCTATTGTGTTGGGTGCTCATGGCTTTAGATCTTGGCAATCCCACAAGCGTCCATAGATAGGAGTCCAAGAGAGCATAATAGAGAGAATAATTGGCTCTTCCTCTCACCTGTCAGTCAGAGAAATGCTAGCCAATTGCATGCATCTGTTATTTCACCTACACAAAATAGGTCAGTTCTCCTCCACGCATGTTCGGCTGTTCTGTGAGGTAGCATGAGCTGCTGACTAAAATGAGGTCATAGCTCTCAGTGGAATCATGTGAGATATCACCATCCTAGAGTAGCTATCGAGTGGGAATCAGTTACAACCAATTTGAGAGAAAAATGACAAAAAACATTAAGTGTTCATGCTGAGCCCAGAATTTTTATTGCTAGAAAGTAAGGGTGTAACACAATGCCAAATGAACTGTTTTTCCAAATATTGTGTATTGAAAATTATGTGTGGCTTAAAATGCCTTAAAAGTTTTTTTTTTATATGAATCAAAGCCCTACCACTGTGCCCATGGAAACACTAGAATGTATTCAAAGGTAGAAATGCCAGCCGTGTCAGGATGGTCTTTGAATTCTGGCACAGAGCTTCAATCTTAGCTACATGATTGTGGTTCAGAAATTGGTCTCAACTAGATATGGGCACATTACAGTTTTATTTTTACAGAACTTACTCAGTTAAAATACTTTTTGGCATCTAAGAACAATATATTCTAGAGAATTTAGGGGGTATTTAGTGACCAAAATATATAAGCAAACTCATTTAAACTAAGGATAAATAACCTTGGATATGTATCGTGCACCATTGCATGTTCATGTTAATGATTGTGGTCTTTCTTCGTCACGTTCGTCAAGTTTCATATGAATCTGACCACTCACTCCTGCCCTCATGCGGGAAAAAAATCTCAATAATAAAAAAAAAAACGAATAGTGTTCAGTTTACACAAATGCTTGTGTGCATCTATGATACTTCAATACTGTAACATTTCACCACCACGTATGTCGAGGTGCTCTATTTTATAGTAGCAAGAGAAAAGGGACTGGATTTATAATATGGTTTTATAAAATGTATGAGTATTATAATTGCAAACCCAACTAGCTGTAGTCAAAATCCAAGGCAAGTCCAAGATCCAGTCAAGATAGAGTCTTGAGAAGATCAAGTCTGAGTCAAGATTGACTCCAGATGAAAGCGAGACTGAGTCAGAAATCCATCAAATCCTTGTTAATGAATAGGGTATGTTTCTTAGAACGAAGGAATTGCATCTTGTCAAAGTGTGCATGTGCATGAGATCAGCAATATCAATACCCAAGACAGAGAAACATCCATCCATCCATCCATCCATCCTCTATACTGCTTATCCTACACAGGGTTACAGGGAGCATGGAGCTTATCCTAGAGGTCTCAGAGCACAAGGCAGGGGACACCTTGAACCGGGTGCCAACCTAACAGAGGACGCAATCACTCACACACTCACTGAAACAATTTAGAAACTTCAGTCAGCCTACAACACATATCTTTGGACTGTGTGAGGAAACCAGAGCACCTTCAGCAAACCACTGTAGCACAAGGAGAACATGCAAACTCCACTCACACATGGCAGAGACAGGAATTGATCCCCCAACCCTGGAGATGCGAGCAAACATGCTAAGCACTAAGCTACCGTGCCTCCCACAGAGACACATTTAAGTACAAATGCCAATAAGTCTGAGACGAATGGAAGCCAATACAGAAAATGTCTAATGCCCTACTCACTAACCTCAAGGAATTCATTGGCGCCTGGTAAATGAAGGTTTTGGTATGAATGTTGTAACTTTCGGTAACTTCTACTAGATATTCCATCACCACCTTATCCAGCCTCATCTGGCATTGAAAACGACATAAAATCTAAATATAGGAGAGTGTGTCCACTTGGCCATTTAGAGCACTTGCCTCTTGGCTGCCACTCACACTAAATGCACCACTCAAAAAAGCTTGACTCCAGGGTTATTGCGAACAGAGTCGAGCTGTGTGAATGACTGCTTTTTATTCCTTTTTTTCGCCCTCCTTTATTGATTCCCAAAAGTGCCTTTATTCGCATGGCACTTAAGGGCCTGTCGCCTGCTGTCTGCGGGATTGCCTTTTAGACGCTGACACTCACCGAGTGAGGGATAAAAAGAGAACAGGAAAGAAAGAGATCATTGGTAATATAAGTTGGAAGTGAGAGCTATAAAGCCTGGGGGAACTAAACTGCACAGTGTGCACTCTCAGTGACCTCTCCCAGAACACAGAACACAGCCAGAGAGATAGAGCTAGAAGGAGAGAGACAGGTGGGTCTCCTTTATGTCAGACCAAAAAAAAACACAGCTCTCAATTCATCTCCGACTCTGTTGTCAACACGATCTTTTTGGTTTGTTTAGAATTAATGAGACATGACGGCTCGGTTCTCCCTCTCTTTCTCTCTGAAATACCTGTGCCTGAGGAAGAGATGAAAGGCCAGTTAAAGAGCGTTTGATCAAATGAGACAGACAATTACATTCCTGAGAATTAGAACAAAATGAAATGAAGTCGCATTAGGATTCTGACGTTTAAACCTTTCACTGGATGTCTTTTAATTAGGATTATGGGACTTCTATGTGTTCGTTATGAAATATTAAGGCAGGTTACTACGCTTCATTTATCTTGTATGAATTCCACCTCACATTTTGTATTAGCTCAGAAGTTTAACAGATTATACCTATTCACACACCCAGTGGAACAATGTAAAAAAAATAAAAAAAATCATTTATAAAAATGACTTTTTATTGCATCATCCCTATGCAACGGTGTACATGAAGCATAATGTCATTCAGGGACAGAAATTTGCTCTGACTTTCTTATTTCAGCATTCTCCCACCTTTAACATGCTGCCTAATTTTCTTATTTAGCTAACTTATCTGAAACGTGTTATTCGAAGCGGCTTCAAAATTATAGACAGGAAACAATTAAGCTGTTGATGGGTAAAAAAAACCTTGCTCTCCAGAATCGGTAGCTCGGTACCTCATCGTCATCCAACATGACCAAGAATAACAATGATGATGTTGTTAAAGTCATTAGGAAGATGTAACAGCTCGGATGAGATCATTTTTTAAGGGATTCCCCAGGGCTCATTTCTCAGCCCATTACTAAAATGATGTAATCATGATTCAACTTGCTATAATTTATGCTCGCTCGATCATCCTGATATCACAAATTTAAATTTGGATGATGCCAGGGTAATCAATTACCAGGAGTCTAAGTGAACAAAAATGGATGTGTTGTCCGGGTGGAACAGATGGTATTACTCTTCGCCCTATCAATTATAGTAACACTAGCCAATCATGGGTATTTGTTAGGAAGATTGCAGGTTAGAGCTTTCCTCCGAGTGTGTTCAGCTGCATTAGTTAGAAAAGGCTGGCTTCATGTTTCTGCTAGAGCCTTCACTTTCCCCATTTGGTAGCAATGAAGCTATAAATCTAGCTTGGAAGTTAAAAAATGACCAAAAAACAGGGTGAAGAAAAAAAAAATCTATGCAAACGGACATGTAAACAAACTCTACTGTGATGAAATTTCCCAGAAGTTTAACAGAGGATTGAGAAGTCTGGACTGATAAAGAACTCGAGAACTTGTTGCTGCTATGACTCTCTCCTCAGACAGAAAATGAATAAATACATGAAGTCTGTAATTATACTGTTATTATACAATAATTAGTGCGAAGTTTGCTTCCTCGAACTATACAAAGGTGGCTAGACGCAGTATCATGAAGCATTCCATATGGTTCGTGTGAATAGTAATTATTTTTCAGAAATAATGAATTAAAAGTCAGATGTTGCTGGAGTATTGTGATTGGATTATGCAGGGTTTTTTTTTCTTATCGAGATTGAGCACAAAACAGGTTAGAAGGTTTGTTTTACAGCAGCAGATAGAAAAAAAAGTGTTAGAAACACACACACACACACACATGCACCCAAACCCTAGGTACATCTCCCAATTTGCAGACATGCATCCATACAAAAAGACTGGGTCTGTAGTGCAGTTTCATTATGAAGATAAAATTCTTTAGCTTATGTCTGCGGATGATTCTGTGTATGTGTACAGCTCAGAGTTTCTTGTTAACGAGAGACATGAATTAGCATTTGTCTATTGATTCGCATTGTGAAGCGACTCTGGCTTGTTAATGAGGTCTGGAAAAACAAAGACCATTACAGTGTGTGTATTTTCATTTGGAGAAAAAGCTCGCCTCAGCCCCGTTTCACTCACACGATGATGAACATCATCTACATTCACAACCTACAGTACCAAGTGAGGGAATGCACCTGGAGGGAAGGGGAAATGGAGGCAGGCTGATCCAGTGTGTGTGTGTGTGTGTGTGTGTGTATGAAAGAAAAAGAAAAAGATTTACAGATATAAGGTGTTCCTTCCTAATGGGAATTGACCTGATGTTTTCTAGTACACATTTTCCCAGCAGGATCAAATGGTCCTGATGTCTATAAAGAATCTGCTCCCTATTTGTTCTTTGTCAGCTCCAGGATGTATTTGGTGTGTCGCTAACTTTGTTGTATTGTAATGTTTTAACACTTTACATAAGACATAAAGCACAACAGAGTGTGCTGTAATAGAAAACATGTCAGTGATGGGGTTGTGTGATGTCATTCAATGCAAATCAGTGTTTAGCGGATTATTTTTTAATATTTTACTAGCACTAGCAATTATTCATTTATTCACGAAGAGCATGTGGTGCTTTTTAACCATTTGTAGATATTAATGTTGTGGAACATCTCCGACAAATGTCATTTCCCATTGTCAGCAGATATAAACAGCCCTTTCTTTTATCAGCATATTTATTTTCTTTCTTTCTTTCGAAAATAAAATAAAATAAATATACAGCTTGTCATGTTAACAAGAAACCCGAATGCACATACTGTACCAAGTGTCTGAAAAGTGTCTCCTTTACAAAGCACCAACATTGTAGACTTTCTTCATGAATGTTAAACAAACAACTCTCTTCAGACGACTCTTATATTAAGAATTATCACTTTTTCTTTGTTTAATAACATCACATTTATTTAATCTGCTTATTATTAGCGTTCGAATATATAGAGAATACACGTGTAAGGTGTTCCTATAGAAACAATAATGTACTAGCATGGGAAGAAAGTTAATCAAAACAACTCTGTGGAATAATTTCCATTAAATATTAGGATTCTAATCTGAAGATCATGTTTATTCATATTTAATGAATTGTTTTGCAGCCTTTCTTTGCCTCTCTAAACGTTAGTATACTTTGCACATCTGATCTGTGACGATGTTTATTGTTAAAATCATAATGTATATAAAATTGAGTTGAATTGAATAAAGTGAAGTATGCTTCACTTTGGGACGTGGGCTGTGTTAAGCTCGTACTGTTGCTTGCATTGACTGGCTCACTGAATCACAGTGCATCTGCAAGCAATCAGCAAATGCAAATGCATCTCTTATGTGCCCTAGATAAAGGCCATGATTTTTAATGATGTGTAAAAAGAGTTGCTGCGCCCTGAAGAAGCCACACTAGACACAGATGTCTTGTTCTTTCAGTGTGGCTTCCAGTCACTATAGTCCAAAAAACACCTACACTCTTAAAATAAAGAGGTTCCTTGGGGTTCAATATAAAACCCCGGGGTTCTGTACTTGGCAAATTGTACCTTTTCCTTATAAAATGGTTCTATGTAGAACTCTAGTAGAGCACTAACCTGTTTATAATAAATGGATCAATAATTCAAAGAATACCTGAAAGGGGAAATCAGTGCCTTTACTTTTACATTTTATTTATATGTAGACAACGCTGTGAAATGTTTAGAAAGGTTTCGCTGTTATCAATGTTATGTACAAAACAATGTTTTTGCTGAAATTCATTAATTCATACGGTTTGAATAAATTTCTTAATAATACTAATTATATTAACAACAACAACAACAACAACAATAATAATAATAATAAAAATAATAATAATAATAATAATAACACTAACAATTATTATTATTATTATTATTATTATTATTATTATTATTATTATTATTATTATTATAACAACAACAACAGCAACAATAATAATAATAATAATAATAATAACAATCCATAAATGATTTTATAAAGAATCATTAAACTTGGGAGTATATGAGTGTATATGAAGCAAGTGATAGAACCATATTAGGTTCTACACAGAACCGTTCCTTTTAAGAGTGTACAATTTCACCTTTTCTATCCTTTTTGGACCATGAAAGCTGTTTGTGAAAGCTATTTGTGATTTCTTCCCATGTATCCTAAAGTGCAGGATCATTACAGAGGTGAATATTATGAGAATCCATTAGGTTTACTAAATCAGCATTTAACTACTGGCTATTAGCACAAGACCTCCATCAGAGACCAACACTAATGGCTTTAAAATGTGTCCTAATATTGACATATTGGCTCCATTTAGAAAAACATCAAACATTCCTAAAAATTCGTCACAGGTCACATCAACCACTTGCATTCTTGAAACTAAAGCTGAAAAGACAAGTTACCATTATATAGAATAGTTAACAAGTCACCAGGAACCTGGAGTGGGAAATGATTCTCAGCAGCAGTGTACTGCACTGCACTGTCACTGTTTGTCTAGTTTTTAGGAGGCAGTAAATTTTGATTAAGTGTATTTGGTCTTTGGTCTTCAAGGTGATGAATGGGCAGAGGTAAAGTGCAGATATGGTCAAAGATTTATTTCTCCACTCAGAGCTGTAGATTAGCTCTGCCAGAGAACTGCAGTCTCCTGTACCACGGCCTTAAATAAGGCTAATAAGGCACAGCCACTCTGTTTGGATCCTTCATACAACAAAGTACATTTAATAAGATTTATTTAGAAGGAAAGTGGATGGGAAGAGAGGGAAGCAGTAGGGTGGAAAATGGATGGTAAGATGAATTCAACCTGAAGGAGGCTAGAAACAAACGAAAGGTAAAACTGGCTTTATATCATCAAACTTCAAACAAAACCATGACCATTGCATAACATGACCATTAGTTAAACCTGAGGTTCTCTCTCTCTCTCTCTCTCTCTCTCTCTCTCTGTGTCTTACTTTTATTTTCTCTAGCTCTCTCTCTGTCTCTGAGAGTGATAGGTATGGCATCATTTTGACAGGAAATATGAGAAGGCATAATCACAAATGTCAATCACAAATGTCAATCTCTCTTCCTCTCAGTGTAAGTCTGTAAGGTATCAGAATATTCAGGAATATATTTGACAGTAAGTTATGAGAATATTCAATAATTTAAGTTATCAGAATATTCAGGAATATATTTGAGACATCTCAAAAATGTTTGCTCTTGGAGTGCTCTGAAACCGAAAAGAATGCAGTTTTATTATGATCATGGTGTACTTGTGAAAAACAAGTGACAATTGTGACTGTCAGCACAGGTTCACAGGTAACAGTGAGGAAGAGAAGAATAAATGTAAAAAAGGTGTTAGATTTGAAAAATTATTTCATTAAGAGGTGTGGGAAGGTGAGGTGATGTCCAATCAGATCAGCTCCTCATTCAGCTCCTCAATCAGCTCCTTATTCCCTCTCTGAAAATGTTTTATTTATTAAAAAAAAAAGAGAGAAAAAAGCAATGAATATTATAGTAGTGGGCTGTTGATTTGGTTCATCTTCTTAGAGCTATCATAACATACAACAGAATTAAAATTTTAATGTACTATACATTCTTTACCAATCTAGCCTGCTCCTACTGAAGCTTCTGCAGGAAGTTTGATCAGTCCTACTCTCTCCCCCTCCTAATACCTCCCAATCCTTAAGAAAATTTGACCAATCCCACTCAGTCCTGCAGAAACACTGACCAATCCCACTCACTCCTGCAGAAACCCAGGCCAATCCCACTCAACCCGGCAGAAACTCAGACCAATCCAACCCACTCCTGCAGAAAGTCAGACCAACTCCTCCTATTCCTGTAGAAACTTAGATCATTCCCAAGCAATTCTGCAGAAAGTCAGACTAATCTCACCCAAATCTGCAGAAACTCAGACCAATCTCACCCAAACCTTCAGAACCCCAGACCGATATCACCCAATCCTGCAGAAACTTTGCTTAACTCTGCCCATTCTCATAGAATGCTTGCAAAATCCCACCAACTTTCCTCAAAAAATATGTCCAAGCCTATGTGCTTGCACAGAAAGTTTGACCAATCCCACTCAGTCCTGCAGAAACTCTGGTCAATCCCACTCACTCCTGCAGAAACCCAAGCCAATCCCACCCACTCCTGCAGACAGTCAGAGCAACTCCTACTATTCCTGTAGAAACTTCTGCAGAAAGTCAGACTAATCTCACCCAAATCTGCAGAAACTCAGACCAATCTCACCAAAACCTTCAGAACCCCAGACCAATATCACCCAATCCTGCAGAAATGTAGACCAATCCCAACCAATTCTGCAGAACCTCAGACCAATCCCTCCTAATCCTGCAGAAAATCAGACTAATCAAACACAATCCTGTGAAAACTCAGGCCAATCCCACCTATACCCACAGAAACCCAGACCAATCTGACCCAAATCTTCAGAACCTCAGACCAGTATTACCCAATTCTGCAGAAACGTGGACCAATCTCACCCAATTCTGCAGAAACTCTGACCAATCCCTCAGAATCCTGTAGAACCCCAGGCCAATCACAACCAAATCTCCAGAAATTCAGATGTATCCCTCCTAATCCTGCAGAACCTCGACCCAATCCCAGTCAATTCTTCAGAAACTCTGACCAATTCCCCCTAATCCTACGGAAACTCAGGCTAATGAAACACAATCCTGTGGAAACTCTGACCAATCTCACCAAATCCTGCAGAACCTCAGACCAATCCCAATCAATTCTGCAGAAACTTGGACCAATCCCAATCAATTCTGCAGAAACTTGGACCAATCCCAACCAATTCTGCAGAACCTTGGACCAATCCCAACCAATTCTGCAGAACCTTGGACCAATTCTAACCAATTCTGCAGCACCTCTGGCCAATCCCATCCTTTCCTGAAGAAACTATGACCAATCCTAATCCAATTCTGCCTAAACATGGATCAATCCCACTCACTCCTTCCCTGACCAGAATAAAGCATGTACTAAAGATGTGTGAATGAATGTGATAAATCTATACAGCATGAGCAACCCTCCACATCCATTACACTCCTTCGTTAATATACAGTGCTTGATCTTGTCCCATTAGCTTCAATTCTGCTGACAGTCCCACCCACATAAAAGTACAGACTGACCATTCCCAAGCTTGTGTTGTTCTTGTTCTTGTCTGCAACAACTCCAAGTTAGACAAACACTGATGTTACAGAGATGTTGCCTTAACATTCTTACTACGAAAGTTTATTTGAAACTTGACAGTTGGACAACTTAGAAAGAGGAACCACAAGATCTTATAAGAGTGTCTATTAACCTTATATTATCTTTTTATACAACTTTAGTCATGTGAATTTTTGTTATGATACATTTCTAAGCATGACACCAAAGTGCTCGCTCTCTCTCTCTCTCCCAGTAAAAGGTATGCAGTATATGTCAATCACAAACACTGCATGTGAGTGCGAATCTACTAGCAGTGAAAAATGCCAACTTAAACATTTTTGAAATGCCCCCCCTCCCTATATCTCTTTCACTCTATCTTTCTCTCTCTGTCTCTCTGTTTGAGTGAAAGGTATGGTGTCAATCTGACAACTTGTCCTGGAAGCACAAGAAAATATGTGTCAATCACAAACTTGTACAATTTTATATCTGTGTGTGAGAGGGAGAGAGAGAGAGAGCAAGCGAGCGAGAGCAGCTGTATACATCATGCTCTCTTCCTCTGTACACAGTAATCTTTATATATTCATGGTTCTGAATATGAATTCATGAAACACAAAGCGGCTTGATATATTTCCGGAACAGAGGAAGCTGACAGGATGCATCATACAAGAATCCATTTATGTTTTGGAAGGTATGTGTAAAGCTATGATGTATTGTTTACACACCGATCTCCTGCACTGTATTTTGTTCCTGTTCAGACGGAAAGAAAAAACATGCGCCTTACACTGTGTAGAGAGTTGTCAGGGCTTGATTGTACTGTTCGGTTAGACCCTAACGCCTAAACACAATCGACGCTAAACGGGCGAGTGTGTGTGTGTGTGTTTAATGGCTACAAGTGCTGGAGGCTGTTCAACACAGGGCAGTGAATGAGCCCGTATCGATTGGATTGAGTGGTGGATGTAATTGCGTTAGTTGTGTTGGCTCCGAATCCCAGAGTACTTGGCCTCGCCTCTCTCATCAAGGAAGCGGCGTAAGAGATGGATGAGGGAAAGCAAGGGTGGAAAAGACAAATGAGAAGAGCAAAGATGAAACCAATCACATTCAAGCCTCAACAAGCCATCCTTTTTTACGCTTGGAATGGTGTCATTTCAATTAGAATGAGAACATACGCACACACACACACACACACACACACACACACACTGGACTGAAATAGCTTCAAGCATATTGTCTGGTGTTAATTGTTATCCCCGTTTTGAACGCTCTGCACAGACTGTAATTTCTTCCATTTCTCTTACTTGACTAGTTCCATAACCACTTTGATTCCATTGCGTTTCATTACGGCTCCTCTAAATAGTGCACACTATCTCCGGCCTCCAGCTGTGTGTGTGTATAACAGAGAATGAGAAAAAGAGAATGTGGCTGGTAATGAAGTTTGAAACTAACTCCAGCCTTAGACCCTTTACACGTTCTTGTAAGTGTCCTGCAGAGTCTGGCGATTAATAATTTATTATAATCCAGAATTTTTATAATGCAACCCTCACACCCAATGATAACTTAGCGTAATTGAATTGTACACAAACAGCTACATGTAACAGTATATTATAGGGGTCATCAACTAGAGGACCATGCTCTAGATGCAGACCCGGCAAAAAATTTTAGTACACCAAACTGTGCATGTATGAAAGGAAAAAAACCTGTCCATAGTTCAGTGATTCCACTTTTTAAACGTGAACCAGAACAACCTTTGCAGCAGATTCTCTGTTGTGGTAAATTATTTAGAGGATGCCAGCTCATTGGAGCAGAGACTAGCTACAGGGCTAAAAACACTGGATAGAAAGGGGAGAGATTTTTTTTTATTCCTCTTCAAAGTTTATGATGAATACAATACTTAAAGTTGCATGGACTCGGATGTATGTGTTTACTGAATACCCCTAAGATATGTAGGTTTAGATTATATGACAGCTTAGATTATGTCCTTGAAATAGGAACTGACTGGAGAGAGAGAGAGAGAGAGAGAGAGAGAGAGAGAGAGAGAGAGAGAGAGGATATATGTACATATCTGTCATACTTGAGGTCATGTCCTTTTTTTATCACCCTCTTTCTCAAAAAGAGACAGCAGCATAATGGACACATTTACATTAATTCCTGTAATCCATTAATAAATTTAGACTGGATTTTCTGAGAGCAGACTCTCGGATAACCTCAAACCATCATCATTAAAGCCATTCCCTTGTTATACATTCACAAACATTTTCAAAGCAAATTCATTTGCCTTTCATTTCCTTGGTCGGGGGTTTGATTCAGTTGTTCTTGTGCTTTAGGGGTTTTCTCCAGATCCTACCAGTATAAGACATCTCTATATCATCTGTAGTGTGAATGGGTGTGTGTGTGATTGTGCCCAGTGATGGTCTGGCACCTCTTCCTGAATTCCCCCATTCTTTTCTCCCCAAGTCTCCTGGGATAGGCTTTAGGTTGCCCAGGAACCTGCATAGGATTAGCTATTCGTTTATGCCATTTGACAGGCGTCCTTATACAGAGCAACTTACAATTTATCTCATTTTATACAGTTGAGCAACTGAGGATTAAGGGCCTGCTTAGGGGCCCAGAAGTGGCAGCTTGGTGGACCTGGCAATCGAACTCACAACATTTGGATCGGTAGGCCAGCACCTTAACCACCAATCTACCACGTATTCAGAAAATGATTGAATGAATGAATGAATGAATGAATGTGTAACTGTGTGACCAAATGTATGAGGACACCTGATCGTCACACCCAGACATGTGTATTGAACATCCCATTGCAGAAAAAAGGAGAAATAATAAGCAGTTGGTCCTCTCTCTCCTGCTTTAACAGTCAGCAATTTGGATTTCAGAACCTGGCTGTTGGGATTTGCCCATTCACATACACAGAGATTATCTCACAAGTGTTCAGTGGGGTTGAGGTTAGGGCTCTGTTCAGGACACTCGATTTCTTCCATTCCATCCTTGTCAAGCTTCGTCTTCATGGAGCTTGCTTTATGCACAAGGGCATTGTCATGTTGTTGGTCCTCTTAGTTCTATAGAAGGGAAATCTTAATGCTACAGAATACAAATACATTCCATTCAACTACATTCTTCAAAAATTGTGACATACTAATTTGGCAGAAGTCCTCATCCAGAGCGACATACTGTACATCTTTTATACAGCTAGGCGTTGAAGGTTCCTTGTTCAAGGGCCCAACAGTGGCAGCTTGCCACTGGATTTGGACTCATAACCATCTGATCAGCAGTTCAACATCTTAGCTACCACTTCCTCATGTCTTGCTTCCCCACTTTTGGCCATATATAGTATTTATTTGCCTATTCATTTAATTTAAAGAAGAATATTAAATATAATGGCATTTCACTGTACATACATGCCCATATAGACATGAATGCCAGGTATCAATGAACTAGTAGGACTAACCTTTCATAGCTTAACCCTTCCGGTCTTTTCTAGATAGAAGATTTTATTTCTGGCATTCAGGTCACATTTGTTGTGGAACATTTGTGGAACCACGGCCAGAAGCACTGTCCAATGGTCAAAAAATGTATAATTACAGTATATTGTACTTACGTTTGTTTTTAACATATCTAGTCTTGCTACTTATAATACTTTTACTACTACTTTTACTTCAGTTTCACAAAAATAACCTCATATTCTATGATGAATTTTACATCATCTAGAAATAGCTCTAAATTCCTAACAAATCTCCACCTTAACAGCAAAAATAAGATTTAATACACATCACTGTAATCTGTCTGCTGCTAACATTGAACTAGTTTGCATGGTCAGGGTTATTATCATGCTAGCATCCATTTGAAAGAAGTTTCAATCTAATATTTTTTTTTCATATTCCCTGAATAACTGTAATTAATTAATTAGTTGCAGTGGGAGCTCAAGGTGTTAGGGCTCTGGGTTGTTGATTTAAGGTTCGGGGTTCAAGCACCAGCACCTTCAAGCTACCACTGTCGGGCCCTTGAGCAATCCTTACTGTTCCAGGAACACTGCATTATGGCTGACGCTGTGCTCTGACTCCACCTTCCATAGTTATGGATATACGAAGAAAGAATTTCACTGTGCTGTAAAGTACTTGTGACAAATGAAGGCTTTTTCTATCAATGTGCTAACTGAGGTAGTTATTTGTACTAACTGAATCTTTCTTTTCATTTTAGTTTCATACTTTAAGTAAACTTAAAAGTCTAAGTAAAGTCTTGATAGTCTGTTTTATTCTATAATAATTTCTGTAAAGTTATACTTCAACTTTGTATAGAGATGATTTAACTAATGTCTGAGGTTGAAGACATAAGTCTTTCATGTGACTGAAATAATGACATGGGGACTGTGCAAACAAGCCAAAAAGCCAGGAATATCTGGAAAATTGGATTTCTCAAAGAACATTCTGGTGGTGATAATGGGACACGCTCTATATAGGTGTGTTAATTAAGACAAGTGAGGTTTTAGCTGTTAGCGATCGACTGTTACCTTTCGGATGAAATTGATGGTGCCACTACACGTTTAGAAGCGTGCAGAATATTCAGCGTTATTCACTGTTTTGTCAGCCTGACCTCATGAAATCCCATATTATGGGCTTTGCTTGAAAAGCCTGTGAGGCTTGACATTTCACTTGTTCTGGTTGAATCTGGTTTTAGTTTTGGCTTCATGCAGTGAACTCAAGCAGATAGCATGTAACACTCTGCTAACCTTTTCATTCAGGGTGGCTCAGAAAACTCGCAGTCAGTGCCAATGAGCACTCAGGGATTTGTAAATTCAGAGCTTAGTCACAGTGCGTTGTGTTCAAAACACACTCTGGTCCGAGTGGCTGAAACGGCAGTGGCAAGTGGCCAGTCCTCCGCCTGCCAACTTAGCTTTGCTTGGCTGAATTTATTTGATGAAACTGCTAAAAGTGGCCATAATTTTTGTTCACTTGTCTGTGAAGTCTAACGAGACCCTCACAGTTTTAGACACGTGTATGTGTAACTTTCTCAAAAGCAAATCGTTCTAACCTTCTCTTTCACTCTCCAAGTTCAGTTCAGTTCAGTTCAAACGACTAGACAGCAAGAAAAGGAACTCACATTGATTTGTTCATTCCAGTTAATGGTGCTTCAAATTCATTTGACAAGCTTTCATGCTTAAAGCCAAAAGTTATATTCCTGAAAAAATACTTTGCCATGTCTGTTGTTGATGTCACTAACACTACTGTAGTAACTGTTTCAAACTAAAAAGTGGAATTTTACTTAGTGAACCCAGACGAGATGAGTGATGCGCAGGGTGAGACGTCTCAGTGAGGATATCGGAAATATAAACACTATTGGAATGCTGCATAAGCAAGCAGATTAATTAATTAATTGACTTATGTATGGATTCTGTTGTTTAATTATTATTATTATATGACTTATATTCAATTCTTGAACTAATGTCTTTCTTGCAAGCTTTCTTCAGTATATTCTAGCTATTGTGACTTACTAGATTATATACCGAACAGGTATAACATTATGAGCAGTGACAGGTGAGGTAAATAACACTGATGATCTCCTCATCATGGCACCTGTGAGTGGGTGGGATATATTAGGCAGCAAGTGAACATTTTGTCCTCTGACAAGGGCCAGATTGTGATGGCTAGACGACTGGATCAGAGCATCTCCAAAACTGCAGCTCTTGTGGGGTGTTCCCAGTCTGCAGTGGTCAGTATCTATCAAAATATCCTTTAAGTCCTGTAAGTCCTTTAAGTTGCGAGGTGGGGACCATGGAGGCTAACATCTTGGTGCCAGATACCACAGCAGACCTTCAAGGATCTAGTGGAGTCCATGCTTCGACAGGTCAGGGCTGTTTTGGGAACAAAAGGACGGACCAACACAATATTAGGCAGGTGATCATTATGTTATGCCTGATCAGGGTAGATACAGTACGTTTAAGAACAATGCCTTTCCATCGCCATCTAATATATATTTAGAATCTTCTAGAAAGCTGAATGCACTTGGAGTGCACTCTGGTATCTTTTAAGCAGCACTACATTAACATCATTTAATGATTTTCTTTTAATAACTAGAGAATAAGCAAGAATGGGGGAAAAAACATGTAATGAATTAATATTTTTCCAATTAATTGAATGATTATTTTTAAAGAGTCCCACAGAGATCTGCTCCTTTGTGCACAGTGTGTGGTCTTCACGGACTATAAGAAACAGCTATAAATAAAAGCAATTCTCGGGTTTGTACAGAAAGATGGTTGAAATCTAGTTTTATGCTGTAGCTCAGTAAGGCAGTGTTAAAGTCGGGGTACTGGAGCAAACCACTCATGAGAAAAAGAATAGTGAATATCTGATTCCTGGTTGCGAGGGTTGCCAGGTTCCTCATCTAATATCCATGTATTGCAGACATGCTGTATATAGCAAATCAGAAATGTGAGCCGCTGAATGTCTGGACGTTTTGGACTAGTTTCAAGTCTTTTGTGTGTTTTTATTTTTAGTTGTAGCAGGTGTGAGGATTTTGCTGAAGCTTGGAATCTCTCCTCCCAAATTTCTGCACATTTATGTAAAAACCTTGTGGTGTTTTTTTTGTTTTTTGGTCACGATCTTCTAAATGTATGATGCATAGCTCCGTTCAGAAGCTGGCAAGCATGTATAACAAAACAAAAGAAAACAAAAAAAGTAATACATCTGGACACAGCTCGGTCAATATTAAAAAATCGAAACTGTATTTCATGTCTGTGTGTGTGTTTTGGGGTTGTATGTATGTAGGTCCATACACTTTTGAAAAGCATGTGACTTGAGGCTGAGCTCTGATTGGTTTGTTTCAAATTTTCCTTGGGGCACAGAGTGCACTTTAGTTGTTAGCGAATCAGTATTGTTTTTATGTATTTGGCCCCATGTGATTGGACTGTTCTCAACGAGCCTTATTACCGCTCAGCAGATTGTCAGGTAATGGACAGGTATTGATTAATGTGGAAGCAAGCGTAAATACGGTTATATCTTTACAAAAAATACCCTTTCACAAGGGGTTTGGATAAAGAAAAGAAAAAATCAAGTAGCTTGGACCAGATCGACCCAATTTGCAAATTCAGCATCAGTCAAGTGATGGTGGTCGATCTTATAGTGTTTTTCCAACACTTTTTATTGAATGCATTGACCATGTTGTCAGTGGAAGAGACTGGTGACTGAGATGACTGACTTTAACCAGAAGCTCATTGAGAAATTTGCAAGCCAGAAAGAAAGGAGGCCTGTGATTAGGCAACTTTCCAGTGTGTTTTTGTTTTGTTTTGTTTTGTTTTTTTTATTACCTTCATTACTACGGATAATAAACCCACATTGAACTCACTAATTCATAGTACATTTATTGCATGTTGTCTTTACATTTTGAACATTTTATCTCAGCAGCAATGATATATAATCACCTGATCAATGGCTATTTTACAGTCCTGCATTACTAACTGTTTGATTTTAAGTTTGTTTGTTTTTTTTAGCTCCAGCCACCACTGATTGTATTCCTATCTGTATTCGTATTTGTTTAGGACACATTATCTGATCAATCTGAATTATGTATTCGTGTTGGGTTACATGTGTAGCTTGTACATTCATTCTGAGCAAATGCAGGCTACAGCTGTTTCTAAATTCTCAGAAATAAAGGCAAATATGCATGAAGGCAGTACGTTTTCTTTTTCTCTGGGGTGGTACCATCAGGGGTATAACTTTTATACCTTTAATATAGATATTTTACCCAGGAATGTGTCCTTTAGTTTTTTTTCAATGAAAAAAGGTCCCTGAAGTCTGAATATTTTGTACATATTCAATATATAAAAATGTCCCAAATGTGGTACCAAACTAGCAACAAGCAAAGGTACAGTTTGATATTTTTATTTCAGAGAAAGTGCACTTGTTTTAGGTGTGTCTCCTGTTTTACCTGGAATTAAACCACCACTCGGATGTTGTGGCTAAAAATTTTGCAGAAACTCTTTTTCTGCTTTTTACAGAAAGAGTGAAAAGAGACTCATTATGCTTTAGCATCCATACTGATACCAGACCCTGGGAACATATATCCTTACACCGACTCCCTATCCACTTCTGCATAGAATATAAAATCCGTCTTCTGTCTTTTGAAGTTGTTTTTATGGTCTAGCCCGTACTTCCTTGTGCCATATTCATCTGTATACAGCTTTCTTTCCTCTGACACCATCTGCTCTCTGTTCCTTCCTCCAGGCTTAGCATAATATGAGATAGGGCTTTTACTGTTGCAGGCTCAAACCTCTGGAGCACAATTCCTCTCCATCCTCAAGCTAGCTCCCTCTCCTCATTTAAAACCCAGCTGAACACTCATCTCTTCCAGCTTGCTTTGCCTTTAACCCAATTCCTTCCACTCACCGATCCTCCAGACTCGCATGCTTTATTGTGCTTTAAACTAATTAGTGGCTCTAATTATTTTATTGCTTGATTTACTTTTAATCTTTGCACAATTCTTTATAATCACTGTCTGTGTCTATTAAGACGATTTCATTTTCATTCAAATTGTGAATGCTGATCCTTGTCTTATTGATATTTGTGCCACTAGATTTTTGAAATTTGTCAATCTAAATATTGATGATTTATTTTGAATTCTTTAGGTTGAATTAAATTAGATCAATTGCTGTAGGTAGTGTCACCTCACATGCCTCTAGAATCCCTGGTTCAATCCTGAGGTCAGGTTTTTGGCTCTGTAGAGTTTTGCGTGTTCATCTGGTGTCTCGGAAGGTCATTCACTGGTTTCTTCTGGGTTCACTGGTTTCCTCCCACATAGTAGAATTAGCTGTGACCCTCATCCTGATCCAGGATGAAGTCATCATAGAAGATGGATGGATGGATGGATGAATGAATTATCGTCCATTTACCTTACATCACATAGCTTCATAGCTTAAAAGGTATCATAGGTAGCTGTCAGTTAGCTGGCTAATGCACAGTGCAGTACAGCAGCTGGCTAGATTATCTAATATAGCTAAAGTATCATGTTTGATAATAGACAATTATTCAAATTCGGCTAGTGAAAAATGACTAGTAGCGATTTAGTGCTGTTTCGTGGTTCTGCATTGTATGGAGTGTAGTGTGCAGTGTACAGTTCCTCAACCAGCTATTGCATATAGTTTATGAATTAAAACAAGTAATCTTATATAAATATACACCGATCAGGCATAACATTGTGCCTAATATTGTGTTGGTCCACCTTATGCTGTTTAAACAGCCCTGCCCCATCAAGGCATGGACTCCACTAGATCCCTGAAGGTGTGCTGATATCTGGCACCAACATGTTAGCAGTAAATACCTGTAGAAATATAGTGTACATTTATTTTTATTGTAATATGTGCGTTAGCATCAGGTACAAGTGAAATGGATGAAGGGGATCATAGAGTGTGGAAACTATTCACCAAGCATAAGTGCGTGTGTGTGTGTCCAGAATGTATGCAGGGCTGTCATTATAGAAAAATGTATTATTACATTAAAAATCAGTTTCTTCTGTTAGATTAATTTGTAAAAAGCAGAAGAGAAAAGCACAGACAGTGTACCAACACATCAAATAACATTATTTCATTATTTTCCTTTCCTGGCAAATTGGTTATCAACTCCATGCCATTTTAATTAGATCTTTTTCTCCTTAGGGGAGATCTGCGCATTTGGAGTCCATGGTTCTGACGCTCCGTTCGAGGCTGTGGTCCTGAACAGGACGTCTGGAGAAGGCCAGCTGCGGGCGCGAAGCCCCATCGACTGTGAGCGCCAGAGAGAGTACACATTCACCATCCAAGCACACGACTGTGGATCAGGTCCTGGAGGCATCGGAGCAAAGAAATCACACAAGTACCTACTGCATATGTACCTGCCTTTACGCATTAGATGCTCTAGCGTAGAAGTGAAGCTTCACGTCATTGAAAATGTGTTTAAACACTGATCTAATTATGGATGTATAATGGCACACCAGGGAACAGCGCACTAGGATGTAGTTTGACGTGGAAAGTGTTGAGAATAAAAAGAGAGGTAGAAGAAAAAAAAGAGGATAACAAAAAGAGGAGGTGATAAAAAATAGAGCTGAGTGAATTTGCATGTATTTAAAAGTGCAGATATAAAACCCTGACTGGGAACGAGTTAAAAAAGTTTTTCGCTCATGCACATAAAACCGAGCAACCACTTTCAATTAATACAAATGCTACTAATTGACTAATAATGCTATTAAATGCATTTGCAGCTCATTAACTAGATTTCCAGCTTCAAACTGCTGTGTCCTTCATAAGAACTGCAATGGAAAAGCTGCAGAAGCGAGACAAAAATATGGAAATTAACAGTTTTGCAAATGTAGATCTGAAATACGTCCCTAGTATCCAAATGAGCACTAAAAAATTTTTTTTTTCCCCCGAACGAAACGCATTTAATCCAAATGTTTCTACTGTTGCCAAGCCTGATAAGGGTATGCACAAAGGACTGCGGGTGCCAAAGAGAGGGCAAAGCTTTTCCTCAGATCCTCGGGTTTTAATCTGCCTAGCAGTCATCATCATCACCATCATCATCTCTTTCAGAAAGGAAATGCTAGCTTCTTTTCGGTTCTTTTGGTTGAGGTTGGCATGTGCCTACTCTGGAGAAGTATTTTACAGCCCCGTGCTGAACCTTTTCCAAATTTTTTTGCCTTTTTTAAAACGTGATCTTACCACAAGACTGACCTAATGAGAGCGAAGTAAATTAGAGGAAAGCACTCAGAGATTTGCTCTGGGGTTGAGTAATCCTTTTTTTTCCCCTTCTTTTTTTTATTCATTAAGCACTTTTCGTACATAGTTTGATCCAATCGAAATATGAATCAGATCTGCAGGTAGGGGTAGGCTTGTCTATCTGAACACCTTTTCTTCTCCTTAAATGTCTCCTCAAATACTATCTGATCGTGATCAAATCAAGGGAAAAAAAAATAAAAAAACGTAGGCGAGGTATAAATTGCCATCTATGATTATCTAGCTGTCTGTGAAGTTTCGATACTGATGAACAGGAGGGAGTTTTTACAGCCTGCCCACTTCACTGATTATGATGAAGGATTCTTTCAAAAGTGTGAGAGGTGGTTTGCTCCCCCACTTAACCCTACCATATAAGATCATCTAAAATGGGCTAATTATTCTAACAAGGCCATTTCATCAGCTTCAAACGGGTTGTCTGACACTGTCGCACAGGGTGCAGTTAAAATCAGCCACAGCCTAGTTCACTCTTTAAATAGAAGCTTTTTTAGAAATCGAAGTTTCAGTGATATGCAGTGTCGAAGCTGAGGAAATAAACTTGCACCTGGGAGCATGAAGATGTTTAAGAGGAAAGTTCAAAACTCCTCTGGAATAATTTTCTTAATAATGAATATATTTTATATATGAAACATTACACATGCACACACAGACACACACCTCAGTGCACACTGTTAAGACAATCCAGTGTGATTAGCTTGTTTCATATGACTGTATTTGTAATATTCATGCTTGCTCATATACCCGAAATAATACATGTGTAACAGTTATTATATTTTTAGCTTTAAGACCTCATGTGTAAAGAAAAGAACTGGATCTTTTCGCAGAGTCGCTACCAGGGTCGAGTCCACGGTCTCAGGCAGACTGCAGGCTATATCTTTGCTCTGGGAGCCACCCTAAGGCCGTATAAATTATAATTATTACACACGCTAGCTAGGGGAGCACTTTTACAGGCGAAGAGCAAAAGGGTAGTGGCTCAATACCCCCAGTGGAGTGTGTCTGTACACGTGCCTGACCTAAATCAACTTGTCTTTTTCTTTTTTTGTCGGAGATTATTTGTTAGCGTGCCTCTGATTCACAGTTCTCAAGTTTGTGTGGGTTTCTTGCCGGCAGAAGCACGACTTGTCACCCCGGTGTTAAAACTCCACTTTGTTGCTATCATTGCTCCTAGGCGCTCATAAAAAAACAACATGACATTATCTCTCCCTATCCACCTTTGTCTTCAGTCTTCTGATTCACTCTGTCTCCTGACCTCCTGACATTTCCTCCTTTGATTCCTCACATCTCTTTGGCAGAATTTCTTTTTTTTTTTGACCTTTCACCCTGTCTTCTTTCATGCACTCTTCACAGACGCCATTGTGTCCTGTTTCAATGTTCCTTAAGGGCAATGCTTATTTTCACTTTATTTCATTCTTTGCCACCTCCTCTCTCTCTCTCTCTCTCTCTCTCTCTCTCTCCTTATCGGTTTCATACTTTTGGATGTTTGCTTTCTATCTATCTATCTATCTATCTATCTATCTATCTATCTATCTATCTATCTATCTATCTATCTATCTATCTGTCTGTCTGTCTGTCTGTCTGTCTGTCTATTTATCTTATATTACTCTGATGTTGGCATACAGTTAGAATCAATCTATCTATCTATCTATCTATCTATCTATCTATCTATCTATCTATCTATCTATCTATCTATCTATCTATCTATCTATCTATCTATCTATCTATCTATCTATCTATCTATCTACACACATACGCTTATGAGCTCCTGTATTTTGTTAGACAGTATTTTGGATTTGAATAATACTCTGCACTAACTCTTATGCAAACACTGATGGCATTTACATTCACAAAATATTATCAAGGAAAGAGAGAGCAAGATTGGGAGACTCTCACAATAATTCATAAAGAATAGTTACATGAACTTTAGTAATCTGATAACAGGGACTTTCAAACCTATATAATCAAATTTCGTTTTAAATATATGGCAAAGCTTATCACCTCGTCACAGCATGTAACATGTAGCTCTCTGATACATTTGTACACCATGGGGTGGATTTGATGGAAGTTTTTTTCATGGATACAAATTGTAAGCTTTTACAGCTTCTGGGAGAACTCTTCTTTTCTGGAAGTTTCTGGGAGAACTCTTCATTTCCCAAATTCACAGATAGTCTAGTTATTACACTCAAATCTTTCAACAGCTTTAATCTGATATGCGCTATTGTAGTATCCTGTTTACATGAGCATTTGAACTGCAAAATCAGATAATAATCTCGGTGTGCAGGTAAACAAACTCGATGTGCATAATGATGCAGAGTAAAATGGGTTTCGGAGTTTTCGGATAAACAGATGGAGGCTGTCTTTTCAAAAGCACGCCTGTATTGTTCTACCATATGAGCGGTTTCTAAGAAGAATAAGCACTGATTCATACCGACAATGCTTTAATGTGTGCCTAAGCTAGTGAACTGCTCCACTGATTACATAGCATCGTCTATAAATGTTTAAGTGCACGATTAAACACTGGTTTATGAAAATGAATACAGTTCCAGCGCTTGGTAAGAAGGTGTTAAATCATTTTCTATAACAGCAGATCTGACAGCAGAACCAGCTGAAATTTAAATCACAGGTTTTCATCAATGTCTTCATACTAATATGTAATCTTTCTATAGAAACAACCTGTTAACAGGGACCTGTATACGAGTCTCTTCACAGAACCCATCCATCCATTTATCCATTTCCTGTACTGCTTATGCTAGTTCGATCATGGGGACTTTAGGTACAAGGCATGGGACACTAAGGATAGGATGCCAACACAATGCAGGGCATAACACACACACACACCAGACAATTTAGAGATACCGATCAGCATACAACACAGGTCTTTGGACTGGGGGAGGAAACCAAAGTACGCAGAAAAAAACTCCATGAATCGAACCCGAACCCTGGGTAACCACCCAACATGGGAATTACTAAACCTCCAGTTTCACATAAATAAGGCTAATAATAAATAGATTAAAATGGGCTCTTATGAGGATTTCTGAAACTTTCTAGAAGTTTCTAGAATATTTAGAAAAGGAGAGTCCAGTGTCAGCTAGTGATGGGAAGTTTGGATCTTTTTTTACTGACTCAGATCTTTGAATCGTGTTCAGCAAAATGAACGAATCTTTTTTCGAGTCATTTCGTTCATTTTAGCAGAATATCAAGGTTTGAGGTTCAAGGTTTGTCAACGCCGCCATATGTGCAGACATACAGAAGAATTGAAATACCGTTTCTCTTCTCTCTTATCAACTGTTTACGTTGTCACCGCAGTCAGTGCAATATAGAACAGATTTTGTGTGAAGGTAACAACAGTGTAAATAGATATAAATAAACCGAGTGAATATGTCTTGTAAACATCTGCATGAATATACATCTGAGTAAATGTAAACAGTGGATTCTGTTAATATACAAATATACTACCAAAGGTCCATTATACGTAAGGTGCAAATATACATGCAAATAAATGTAAACATTCAGTAACACATTAATGTTCAGTAGTTCTGAGTATAAAGACATTTGTAAGGTGCAAGACAGATAGCAGCAGTATGACCGCAGTGCAAAAAGACTGTAAAGTGTAAAGTGCAAACAGTGTCAGATTTAATATATAATATAATTACAATAGTATGTTATCTCAACAATAATATATAAATAGGCAATGATCTTGACACATCTCCTTTCCTCACTTCCCATCCGAGTCTTACGTTCTTTTGTCACGTCACATTCTCATAGGCTGAAACCATGCAGTTTGTACCAGAAAAAGGGATAAGTTCCCGAGTCGTTTGTTCATCACGTGACAGCCTCATAAACTTTAACTATGCAGTCTGTACTGGAAGATAGATAGATAGATAGATAGATAGATAGATAGATAGATAGATAGATAGATAGATAGATAGATAGATAGATAGATAGATAGATAGATGGATGGATGGATGGATGGACAGATAGATGATCAATCCTATCTGTGTGCCAACATCAAAGTAATGTAAGATAGATAGATAGATAGATAGATGGATGGATGGATGGATGGATGGATGGATGGATGGATGGATGGATGGACAGATAGATGATCAATCCTATCTGTGTGCCAACATCAAAGTAATAGATAGATAGATAGATAGATAGATAGATAGATAGATAGATAGATAGATAGATAGATAGATAGATGGACAGATAGATGATCAATCCTATCTGTATGCCAACATCAAAGTAATATAAGATAGATAGATAGATAGATAGATAGATAGATAGATAGATAGATAGATAGATAGATAGATAGATAGATAGATAGATAGATAGACAGGCAGACAGACAGATAGATGATCAATCCCGTCTGTGCCAACAGAGTAATATCAGATGGATGGATGGATGGATGGATGAAAAAATTTACAGATAGATAATCAATCCTATCTGAGTGCCAACATCAAAGTAATATAAAATAGATAGATAGTAATAAATAGATAGTAAGTTTTTCTCCACTGGAGAGCTTTTGTGCTTTCTGGTTTCCTGGTAACATGAGGAATTGTTTTTTTTTATTATTAACATCAAAAGAGTTACAATAAAAAGAGAAGCTGGTGGGGTAGTGACTCTCTACAGCTGCTATATCCTACAGAAAGTGATAACAGGAACTGAATTGTCTTGTTGATGATCAAAAAGTACAAAATGTGGTTTATTCATCGATTCATAATTGTAATCATTGACTAATTTCTGTGGTGTAAAAGGAATAAACCACACAGTGATGTGCTTTTTATCATACTTTATGATGGAAACTATAATTCCACCCCCCATCCTTCATTTATTTCTTGCACACCCTGTACGGTCATTCTTTTCTGCCATTGTTAAGACATATTGAATACGCAAAAGTTACACAGTTTTTAAAGTAGCTTACTGTCTCGCCCATGTTCTACAATACAAGTTCTCTGATGGACAAAGCTGAGACTTTTTGATGGAAGGTTCAGTCAGGGGTGATGGTGTGGTATTCAGCACTCACAGAGGAAAAGCTTTGTGTTGCTATCTCATTGAAAAAACATTGAATTTGTGGTTGACATCAATTGCATTGTGCAGGCGTCTCGCCAGGGGTGAGAGAGTTTCTCTGGCTTTGGAGAAAGAGAGAGCAATATCTGTGTGTGTGTGTGTGTGTGTGGCTATGTATTTTGTAGCTGTGGCCATATATTTAATAATAGCTCAATAAACTATTTCAGGTAGGAGCATACACAGAGTTCTGTGCCCAGATAATTGAATAAAAATAGCAGAATGAACTTACTGTACAGAGTGCCATCATTCCCATTATACCTGAACAGAAGTGTTAAATAGTTTAATGTAACTAGGCTATGGTTTAAGGTTTAATGTAACTATGTTTTGCTTTTTTTAAGGTGAGACAAAACAGATCATCTGTTCCACACTGTCAACGGCCCTGAATATTAATGCATTCTTTCAAGGAGAGACATTGATAGTTAAAACTGAGAAATTTTGTATCATTAGATATCATTTCTTTTAAAGTGCAGCGGATAGACCTGGGGAAATATAATGTAAAGCAATAGAGGCCTGTGCTTTTCTGAGGTTACTCAGACTCAGTGACAGAGACCGGATTGACTGTCTGTCCGTCCGTCCGTCCGTCTATCTATCTATCTATCTATCTATCTATCTATCTATCTATCTATCTATCTATCTATCTATTTTATATTACACTGATGTTGGCACACAGATAGGATTGATCATCTGTCTATTTATCCATCCATCCATCCATCCATCCATCCATCTATCTTATATTACTCTGTTGGCAAACAAACAGGGTTGATCAACTATCTATCTATCTATCTATCTATCTATCTATCTATCTATCTATCTATCTATCTATCTATCTATCTATCTATCTATCTATCTATCTAATATTACTTTGATGTTGGCACACAGATAGGATTGATCATCTATCTGTCTATCCATCCATCCATCCATCCATCCATCCATCCATCCATCCATCCATCCATCCATCTATCTTATATTACTCTGTTGGCAAACAGACAGGGTTGATCAACTATCTATCTATCTATCTATCTATCTATCTATCTATCTATCTATCTATCTATCTATCTATCTATCTATCTATTTTATATTACTTTGATGTTGGCACACAGATAGGATTAATCATCTATCTGTCCCTCCATCCATCCATCTTATATTACTCTGTTGGCACACAGACAGGGTTGATCATCTATCTATCTATCTATCTATCTATCTGTCTATCTATCTATCTATCTATCTATCTATCTATCTATCTATCTATCTATCTATCTATCTCAAATAAAACCAAATACAGACCAAATATATTTCTTTCATGTCTCGGCTCTCATTCTTTTTCGTGGAGTCTGATTTGTCCACCACTTTCATGCCTCAGAGCTGCTTGCTGTTTGAAATACCGGTAGTAAATATTACCTACCACAAACAACAAGCGAGCTAGACCGAAATGCGTGAATGATAAAGTGATACTGGGGTAACGATTTTAACAATAAAATTACAGATGTTGATCACATCTGCAATGAGTGAGTTGCGTTGAGTTTTTAATTTGCTCCTTGTTTTTCTTCACCGCCTTAAAGAATATTTGTTACACCCCATTGTGTGACTACCTCAGCTGTTAATTGTACTTTTGGGGTATCAGTGATGAATGATTACCAAAAGATAAGTGATAAATGAGGCTGATATTTGTACAAGAGCAAGCGTTAAAACTCTGCAGGCTCAGTCAAGTTTCCTACTGCATCCGAGCATGAAGCTAGCATCTTTTCATATACGTTCTCATTTACTTTCTACCTCTAAGCAGTGCTAGCTAGCCAGCTGTAAAACTCTGGCAAATATATCCAGATTGCACCTGACATTAAAACACTTCTCATACATTATAGTAGATGTTTAAAAAAATTGCTCGAAAGTAACAACGCAGCAGTTTTGCCTCTTAAACTTTAACGTTAGTCAACCAGTGGAAGAGACTCAATTATGCTGAACATTACCCATTTCCCTGATGACAGTTTTGATTTAGTTCTTTGTTTTCAGTTAGATGTAGCTGCTGTAGTGAAATATGAGGAAGAAAAAGATTGTACAGGTACCAGACCATGTTAAGAAGGTAAAACACTAGCTGGAAATATGATAATAATATACAGAAGTTAGGAGGTCTTTATTAAATATCAAGAAAAAATTCAAAACTGTAATTTTGGTATATAATTTCATTACTGTGTTTGTTTTCATTAATGTTCTTTGTAGTCCTCTGTTAAAAATGACTTTTGAATCACAATAAAGCACATGCTCTATAGCAACAGAAAGGATTGAATGCTAGAGGTCCAGGTCTTTCACAAAACCCCCAAAGTCTCATTATGACATAAAACCATCTCATGTAGATAAAATATTTGGAAATTAATCTTGTATCTTTACAGTTTGACATTTTTCTGCCATCTGTTTCACTGCTATATATTTCAAACTGTGTATTTCAATGAGATACAATGTGAGATAAAATTCCCTCATCTTACAGCACCTATACTTATAATTTAATATGTATATTTATTTTTAATTCTTATATTTTATTTTCGATAACACTGTGAGCAACTGCAACTCAACAATTTCCCAGAGGGGATCAATAAAGTATTTTGATTGTGATTCTAATAAATATAAAATAGATAAATAGATAAAACAGAAAGTTTACAATATTACTGAAAATTAGTATTCTCTCTCTCTCTCTCTCTCTCTCTCTCTCTCTCTCACACACACACACACACACACACAAATTATCTATAATATGTACACCGATCAGGCATAGCATTATGACCACCTGCCTAATATTGTCTTGGTTCCCTTTTGCTGCCAAAACAGCCCTGACCCGTCCTGCACTGTGTATTCTGATACCTTTCTATCAGAACCTTCTTCAGCAATTTGAGCAACAGTAGCTCGTCTGTTGGATCAGATCACATGGGCCAGTCTTCACTCCACCAAATGCATCGATGAGCCTTGGCCGTCCATGACCCTGTTGCCATTTCACTACTGTTCCTTCCTTGGACTACTTTTGATAGATACTGACCACTGCAGACCGGGAACACCCCACAAGAGCTGCAGTTTAAGAGATGCTCTGATCCAGTCATCTAGCCATCAGAATCTGGCCCTTGTCAAACTCACTCAAATCCTTACACTTGCCAATTTTTCCTGCTTCTAACACATCAACTTCAATGTTCTCAATGTTCACTTGCTGCCTAATATATCCCAGCCACTAACAGGTGCCATGATGAGGAGATCATCAGTGTTATTCACTTCACCTCTCACTGCTCATAATCTTATGGCTGATTGGTGTATATATGTATATTATTTATTTATTTATTTATGATTTTAATATAAAATGCAACTGATGATAATGAATGTTGTCAAAGCCAGGCCAGATTTATATATATTATTTAATTTATTTAATTAAGCTTGAATTAAATTCTAATAAAAAATTCAGTGATATTTATTTTGATTTATTTAATTCTACATTTGGGTTTTGTGTAATTCACTGAACAAATTCTTATGTTCAGTGTTAATTAATCTTTGGGTTGTTGGACATAATAAGATTAACAAGAATAGATGATATAGGTGATATTGTGACACAGGTATATTGTGGAGGAAAAAGTTTGTAATCATGAAGTGGACTTGTGTGTTTCCAAATTTAGGGCAGTAGTTTGTGGAAGAGTCACTGCTTACTGACCAACTCACTAAAACAGCTTCTTTTTCTCCTTGTTTCTTGTGATTTTTTTTTTTTTAATAAATTTTTTCCCATTGTTGTTTTGCTGTCAGATTGTCAGAATGTGCCCAGGTTCTGCTGATATGTTTTACTCACCATGAACATATTTTGATGTCTTACAGTGTAATATTTTTGCCATTTCTCATTTCACATCTACTTGTACTTGTGAGACTGTTTATGAAAATTGACTGACACTTGAATGTGTCACACGGAGCTGACTGGAGCTTTACACTTTAATGGATGAGTGAACAGACACAAACAAATATAAACACATGTTGATGAGGGATTTTTGCTGGCCTCCTTCTCCATCTGTCACTGTGTGTTAACACCAAAACCTTTACACAAATACATGCTGTATAACGTGTGTGTGTGTGTGTGCGTGTGTGTGTGTGTGTGTGAATAGATGATGAATATACTGGGAAGGAAAGGGACAGATGAAGGAAAAGAGATTTGGAGTGCAGGAAGAGTGAGCGGTTGAAGAGACAGGACAGGCATGACAGATTGACAAAGAGACGAGAAGGACTGTGAAAGGAGGCTGGGACAGCAATTGTGTGTGTGTTTGTGTGTGTCTGTCTCTGTGTGTGTGTTGTGTATTTGGGGGAAGGGGGGTGGGAGGGGGATTTACCGAGTGTCATTGCTTTCCATCTACAGAAAAAGAGGGAGGAATGAAATTGGAAGACATCCTTATCACTTTGGAGGTTTTTAATCCGGATAAGATTATTCCCTTTGAGGCTGATTCCTAGTACTGAACTAACACTCACGCACATACACTCACTCACACACACAGATCCACAACCACGTTTACTGAGTGTCAATTAATAAATCACAACTCCGAATGTGTACTATATAAAATGTCGATTTATTCTACATTGTTCTGCTTACTTCTATAAACTGCTCGGATTTTCAGTTCCTCCAAAAAACAACCTCCCATAGAGTGAGTGATTGAGGTTACAGATTAAAGAAAGCTGGTAGTTTGTTCATCTTTAGCAGAGCCATATGTTTGTGAGATTGAAAAGCAGAATCTGCTGTATTAGAGATTTGTTCAAATTAAAATGTGGTTAAGCCTCTCTCTCTCTCTCTCTCTCTCTCTCTGTCTCTCTCTCTCTCTGTCTCTCTCTCTTTGTGTGTGTTTGTGTTTTGGGTAAAGTAGACATGATCAATACTGCTGTATCATCATCATCATCATCAGTTCCAGATACAAACATCAACACTTATCTATTCTTACAGTAAAACATACCCAGGTCAGCTGAACAAGCTCTAAAGTTTCCCTGAACATCATTTTAATCCAGTGACAATGATCCTTCTCGGACAAAGGTTTTAATCATTAATATACAATATTAATATGCAGAGGAACTCAAACTGGCCTTCACATGTCTACAACTTATATATACAAGTAATTTGGAAACACATCCATTTTCTCTTCCTGGTTTTGCCAAACGTTTTCAGATGTCTACCTTCACATGCACATGAATGTAATATGGAGTTGGCCCTGCCCTTTGCAGCTATAACAGCTTCAACTCTTCTGGGAAGGCTTTCCACAAGGTTTAGGAGTGTGTTAATGGGAATTTTTCGACCATTCCTCTAGAAGCGCATTTGTGAGGTCAGGCACTGATGTTGGACTAGATGGCCTGGCTCGCAGTCTCCACTCTAATTCATCCCAAAGGTGTTCTATCTGTTTGTGCAGTTCCTCCACACCAAACTCACTCATCCATGTCTTTCTGGACCTTGCTTTGTGCACTGGTGTGCAGTCATGTTGGAACATCCCCAAATTTTTTCCACAAAGTTGGGAGCATAAAATTGTCCAAAATTTCTTGGTATGAAGCTGAAGCATTAAGAGTTCCTTTCACTGGATCTAAGGGGCCGAGCCCAACCCCTGAAAAACAACACCTGGAGATATATGGAGATATAGAAAATAAAGATGGAGCTATAGAAAATAAAGGTTTCTTGGTACTACATGAGCTCTAACTAAGCATGATCTTAGATAGAAGTCTTATTTTAGATAGTTATTTTAGAACTTAATTATTTAGTGAAATTACTAACAATGCTAATATGTTTAAATTTTATACACTCAAAAAACAAGCAACAAAATGGACTCTACAAAGACTAATAACACATGCTGGCCTGTGTGTAGTTTTACTAGTTGTTAGTTCTACAGTAGCTAACTTAACTAGCTGTGCTACATTAAGACTTACAGTTTTAAAAAGGAGCTCAGTGGCCAGGTTGGTTCTGTCAGTTAAGCCTTTCCTTTTTCATTAAGTGGTTCATGATGGGATAATCCATATAAAATGTAGTCTATCTTCTAGCTCTTTTCCTACATTCAGATTTCTCAGTGTGAACTTGCTTACGTAGTTATGTGTACTTGTGGTTTTAGACACTTTATGCTCCTGTGACAAATGAATACGTGATTCATTCATTCGTGAGAGTGATTAGGATGTTTTGATATATGGGAGGAAACCAGAGAACTCTGAGGAAATCCATAAAGACATGGTAAAAAATGTGAAATTCCACACAGAGAGTCATTCGAGCTAAGAGCTCGGAGCCGTGAGGCGGCGAAGCTACCTGCTTGCCACCATGCTGCTCCTGCTATTACTTTTTAAATAGCCCTTATAAAATAGAGATCTCAGTCTTGGTGAACGAATGAATAAATGTCAGTCTCAATGCTGAGTGTGTGGCTTCTTCTATATGGCCTATCAAAGTTTTATGGAAGAATAAATAAAAATAAAAGGGATTGATTACAGAATTACAGCCTTTAAAAGCAGAAAATATAGATATCACTACTGCAGTTCTACAGGATAGATTACTCTCTATAAACCTGTCTCATACAACTTATCTGTCCTTCTATCTCTCTCACAATACATTCCCTTGTTTGGTAGACCGTTTTATCCAAAACAGAAAGATGTAGTTGTGGTGTCTTGTTTGAGGTCCCAGTACGGGCAGTTTTGGGATGTAAACTCAAAACCTTCCAGTCACGTGGAGAATCTTAATAACTGAGTTACCAAAGATTGTTTTATTGATTGCTCTCTGGAACAGTACTGTGTCGTGATGATAAGCCTGTGGTGACTGTAGCAAGTGTCTGGTGAAGACGGTTCACTTGTGAAAACAAGGTTATAAATCACACCCAAATTGCAAGTTTATAAGAATGCACTTACATTTTTATAGTTGCAGTGGTTTGCATGCTGGACATTCCACAATCAAATACATTTACATCTTTTAAAGGACACCCTTACAGCTGAGGGCCTTGCTCAGGGGCCCAGCAGTGGCAGCTTGGAGGACCAGGGATTCAAACTCACAACCGTCTGATCAGTAACCCAACACCTTAACCACTAAGCTACTACATCCCCATATAGAAATAAGGCTAGTAATACAGTATAACTAAAACAGCGTGAGTTACTGATCAAAGACGGTGTATAATCGCTAAACATATAACAAGCTTTCTCTGAGAAGATGTTTATATAATTTACTTTTTTGAAAGGAGTCTCCAGTGTCACCATTTTCTACAGTTTTACTCCTTAATACAGTGACTGAGGTTTTTAAACACACCCATGGTGCAAATAACGGTTAAACACAGAGGAACCTCGGCATATGAATGCCCTCCCTTACAAATTGTCACCTTAAGAAGTGAAATTTTGCAAGAATTGTCTGGATTAAGTCGTGTTTACTGTACGTCCAGGAGCTGTTTAAAACTTGACACGTCAATGGAAAGCCAAACAAAGTGAGTTTACAAACTGTGCGATTTTTCTTTCAGTCAGCGAAAGCTGTTTGGAAAGAGTTGAACGTTGCCTTCGGCATGCGTTCAAAAGCTAGGTGATTTTTCGGGCGTTTTTTTGGTGACAGATTGGTGGTGTAAGTGGTCTGTTCAATTTTTTTAGCCCAAGCTTGGTGGCACGACTTCTTGTAAGGACCCTTGACATGGAATACTTGGCTTGGGTCAGTTCTTTGTATCAGTACAGTTTATTCACGCTTGGTATTGGTCATATTGGTAATATTTTTGGGTGGCTGGAACGGATTATCTGCATTTCCATTATTTCTTATGGTCTCACAGTACAGATTTTCCCTTAAGAACTCGCCTCCAGAACGAATTAAATTCATATGCTGAGGTTCCACTGTATGTTGCTAGAGCAGCACAGTTTTCTGCCGGTTTTTCATCCTTTAACCTAAAGCCTGATGCATCGACAAGGTCAGTCAACCCTCAGAGGCTTGCCCATATGTGTATCTGCACCCTGTGTAACCTCGCAGCAAGACTCCTGGAACATTATCGAATTATTATAGCATTTTCCTGAAAGTAGATTGAAAGTTTATTTATATAGTCAAGCTGAGAATGTTTACTTGCCATGTCTTTACTAATATTAAATCTGACTAGGGTTCATATTAGTATTCACATTAATATTAATAGCTGTCCAACAAATCACAGTTAACTCACAGATCTCTTGTTTTATTCTTTACACATTGTCACCATGACTAAATGTTATGAGCAGTATGGCTCTTTTCGATTAAGCCCAGCATGTTTAATCCGTGTATATTTAAAATTTCTAATGCCCTGCTGTCCTAATATTTGACATGTGTAAATGCACAAGTTAATATTATACTTCCAGTGGCTGCCACTTTACAATAGTCTTTGCAGCATGGCAGCCTGACTGGATGTTATTACATTAAGCCGTGGCTGTTCTCTGGTCCTCCTGTGCACCAGTTTTTTTATTATCAGTAGTGCCAGATATGGCTGGTATTATCCATGACAATACATCCTACCTGGTCTGTTTTTATTTTTTTCCATTCATGAAGCGTTTTTTGGCTTTTTTAAAAAGTATTACACAAAATAAATAAAACTTGCCCAGCATGCAAAATCTCTGATTTGTTTGAGACGCCTTCCTGTGAACAAGTCTGAGCTACATGAGGAACATGTACAAAAATACTTTAATGCCAAACATGCAGTTTCACTTTGTGTCCAGGAAAGGGTTTAATACTTCACTGGACATCACCAGAAGAGACCAGTTAAACAGCTGATAAATTAAACAATCGTACATCATATTAAATATACGATCATATCTTTACATACGGAGTCATGTTAGGAGGCCACAGTTAATTTACTTCATGCTCACATGCACAGAAATTCACTGTGCAGTTTATTAGGAACACCTGTCATGCATTCTTGTTAAATTAACGGTGTGATTTATCAGCTTTCCACTGGTCATTTGGGTCTCAGCTGAAATGCACGGACAGAGAAATATGCACACGTTTCATGTGGAGAAAAGTGAAAACTGCAACAAGTGGAGATGCGTGTTTGTTTTGGGACAGCAATAGACAGCTTCAAATGTACAACTTTATTCTCTCAAATTCTCAATTCTGATTGGGCAAAAGCAGCTCTGACAGTTGTTCCAGCTGCAAAGCAAATCAAGGCTTTATATTCTTATACGTTATTATTTCTTATGTATCAGCAAACTCACAGGGACTTCAAAGTCTATAATCTAAAGTAATATAATAAACAAATCACAGTCTGAAGAAATGCATGCATCTTCGCTTAGCACTTTTTTCCTTTTCCATATATGGAATTTCTACATAACTGTCTGTCTAGACATAACAGTTGACATCTACATCTAGTTAAATCTGTTATTTGGGATGTGGTAGCTTAGCAGTGGCGGGCTGTGCATTTCACACCTAGACCTTCACTGGTGTCCTTCCTGAATTAATCCACCTCTATACCATCATTATGACGCCACGCCACGGTAATAGATACTAATCAACCATTAAATAGAAAAGTAAAAAAGAAATTAGTCTACAGTATTTCACACCTCACAAGGAATAGTCAATTTTATTATGGTTACTTTTCTCAATAAAGACATTCTTGATGCCGTATGCAGCAAACTGCAATCTCCGGAGGACGCATCTGAAATGAGACGCAGCGAATATAGAAACACTGTATATTACAGAAACACTGTATATGTGCGGTTCGCTGCCTCTGACTACGCCAACTATTCAATCAAAGGACGGGAAATTGCTGACATAATTATACGCCTGCTAGATGGCCCCAGTGACGCCAACTCGAAATCTGATTGGTTAAGGTAACAATTTCATTGCCACTTATTTTAAGCTACGGGCGCCTGCACTATTGATTCTGAAGGCCTTAAGGCAGATTTCTTTCACCCTGGCAACACATGATGTCTGCCACTGGCTGAAATATGATTGGATAAATACTCTTATCATAAATATACACTACTGGAAGCAGCGCAACCAAGAGAATAGCTATGAAATGTAGAGAATAGACTATTCGGAATAATTTAATACACATTCATGGAAAAATATGTTAAATATATTAAAATGCAAGTCAGTGATTCAGATCACTGCTGGGCCCCTGAGCAAGGCCCTTACTTAATTGAAAAAAATTAGATAAATTGTAAGTGGATAAGGGCGTCTGCCAAAATGCCGGAAATGTAATTGTAAGACGTTAAGTCACACTATTTACATATGTGTTCCTAATATATTGACAAGGGATTTCTCTTTGTGAAGTAATTAAATGACTACACTTTATTTGTGCACTCATAACATGACTCCTAATGTAAAGATTTAACATGATTTTTTATTTTTTTGTAACCCAGTCCTCTCTATCCTGGCCTGTTTGGTCATTGGTCTGTTATCTAATGTGCGCACCCGTTCTAGGTCCAGCCTGTAATTTGTTTTTCTGTGTATAGCTTCGCTCTTTCTTAGTCTAATTGTGCTGTGCAGTGAGACAAGACACACAGGGCACTGTGTTCTGGCTAATTCCCAGCTTTAGTCTCAGAATTTTTAGGTTCTTGCATTGATTGTGGATTAATTTTTATTGTTTGATGTTTGCCATCTGTGCTTTTAACCATGATACTATCCAGGACAGTTATCCATAGATTCAGGCTATTGAGACATATGCTGATTATTTTCACCTTCTCTCTCTCTCTCTCTCTCTCTCTCTCTCTCTGTCTCTCTCTCTCTCTCTCTCTCTCTCTCTCTCAGAGCGGTGGTCCACGTGCAAGTTGGTGACGTGAACGAGTTCTCCCCAGTGTTCAGCAGTGCCGTGTATTCGGGCTCTGTGCAGGAGGGCAGAGTGTGTGACAGCATCCTGCAGGTCGATGCCACAGACCGAGACTGTTCGCCTCAATACAGCCAGATCTGCAACTACCAGATCGTCACAGAGAACGCGCCATTTGCTATCGACCGCAACGGTTAGACACACACGCTAACATTCACACACACAAACACTCCAACAGAGTCAGACAGAACACACACAATCTCACCTTCACATACACCAGCACTCCCACAGAGTCAGGCACAGCGTACACATGCTGACTTATTCACATGCACACCAACACCCCACAGAGTCAGGCAAAACACACACACACAAATGCACACACCAGCCTGCAGACAGAATCAGAAGTACATTGTGAGTGCATTGTAAAAACGTAAGGCTTATTATGTAAGATGTATGGCTTCATTAATAAATTATATTCCTCCATGCTTCAGATGCTCAGATGATTTTTTTTTGGCCTTTAAGTGCATATCCAAGGACAGGGCTGGATATCACCAGAGGGGACACACACACACACACACACACACACACATACACACACACACAGACAAGAAGTCCCAGAAAATCTGGACTATAGCATGTTTTGTGGACAAGTGCTTAAAAAGTGAATGAATTTTTAATAAAGTAAAAGCATGAACATGAAATTTATTTTAGGTGTTAATCCCTGAACCCATGAAATCTTACATTTGCCATTATTTTAATGACTAATATTGGAACATTTCCCCGTTTATGTTTTCCCTTATCAAGAACTAGTTGCCTAAAAAACGATAGGGAAAAAAAGCATTTCCACGTTTTCAACTTTAAGAAGAAAAGTACTTATAGAATAAAAGAGTAATAATCTTATCATCTGTGCAGTTGGAAGGGTCAAAATCTTCATTATTTTGTCTCTTTTTTAAAACTGACATAACCGTTTTTGGTGGACATTTTTCTATGGGACATTTCGTATAGCTATCTAATGTTAAATAATTTGTCTAATGTAAACAAAGTTGAACATACGGTGCTGGAATTTTACTTCATTTTTACATTTTTAATGAACTCTCGAAAGTGAATGAGACGGCAGATGGAGGAAAGGCTTCCAGGGAATGCCAGTTAATATTGGAATGTTCAAAGCATGTGCATGAATCTGTCCTGATTAATCAGCTGATTGGCTCATCTGCCATTCCATTGAGGAGAAAAAGACTGCTCTTTTCGAGTAATCGTGAATGCGAATTCTGATGTTAAATTGCAAATCATCACGATGATTTTGAAAAAATAATAAAAAAACTATGGGTGTGATTGGGTTCAGTTGATTTTTAGGTTTGAAAAGTAGACCAAGAGTTTTATTTTGGCCTAGAAATAAGCACACTTATATATATATATATATATATATGGGTGATATCAGGTGATATCAGAAAATAACAGATGAGGTGGAGGCGAAGATCACTATACTGCAAGGCAAAATGGTGTTTCCTCCAAAATGATGTGTTTCTGATAACAGGACACTCCAGTGGGTTTTATCTCACTTATAACATAGGCACTAAACTTAGCCGCATTAGGAACTATAAGGTACTGATGGTGAAATCTGGTGCAGCTTTCTTTTTTTTTTTGTTGCCATTTCCATTTGTATCTCCGAACGTATTAAAACTCTATCTCTGATATTTTAAAGGTTTAATAGAAAAGAAGAGAAAGCGAAAAAATCGAGTAAATGATATAAATGAGTGCGTAAGTATCCACCCAAACCCCTCCATCTTCCTCTCTTTAACCTTTCCAGGTTTTAGTAAACTGAAATGAACTATAGGTCGTAAATCTGCCCACTATATCTGTTAATATTAGAGTAGGTATGAAAAAAAACAATAGAAAAAATGGTGAAGTAAAGAGGTGATTAGTCAGAGAAGCCCCAAAGAGGCTATTTAGTGCTGTTCATGACATATAATCCCAATTAAATTCATTTTAGTTCTACACTACAAAAGTCGAGGAGGTGAATATGTACGCAGGATAGAGCGGGTTCTTCATCACGGTTCTATTTCAGCAAAGTGTAACCGCCACGCGTCTTACTCGCACCCGCTCTGAGTGGGTCTCAAACCCGGCTCTCCGACATGGGAGGTGGGCACACTAACAAGGAGGCTAAAGTCTACAGCCACTAGCATCAGTCGCTAGTGCAGCACTTGTGATCAGGGGAGTGAGGTTTACCTGCACTCCTACCACTAGCCTTCATTACACTCACCTCCCCAAACCTCACTCCCATCCAGGTCACAGCATCCTCATGGGTCCTACTCGCACCCACTCCGAGCAGGTCTCGAACCCAGGTCTCTGGCATGGGGGGCAGGCGCACTAACAAGGAGGCTAAAGTCTGCAGCAACTAACGTCAATGGCCTCCGTTACACAAGCCTTCTGACATGAACCTAAACATGAATATTATTTTAATCAATTTAAATTGATCATCACACTGTAAAATCAATACAACGTGCTGAGTCTGTGTGTGTGTGTGTGTGTGTAGGCAACATCAGGAACACGGAGAGCTTGAGCTTTGACACCCAGTCACACTATGAGATCAGTGTGACAGCTTTTGACTGTGGGCAGAAGAGAGCGACACGGAGTGCGACTGTACACATTCACGTCAAACCCATCTGCAAACCCGGCTGGCAAGGTACGAGATGCCAATTAACACGTGTGTGTGTGTGTGTGTGTGGAGAGAAATATGATTCAGACTGTCTGACACCGTCTGAAATCCAGGCACACCTCTCTGGATCACGCACACACTCACACATAAACACTCTTTTGGAATGCCACCTCTTCTTTCTGTCATTTCTCTCCCATAGCTCTCCCAGCAGCTACTTTTTATTAATTATTTCTAACTCTATTTTGCTCTTTCAGCGTTATTTTGTCTTTCCTTTTATATCCTCTGACTCCTTACGTGAACTTTTTTCTATTTTTGAAACAGACACCAGCACAGCTGTGAAATTGGCTTGAGTGTTGCCGGTTAGCTCTCTGTGTGTGTGTGTGTGTGTGTGTGTGTGTGTGTGTGTGTGCGCCTGCATTGTAAATAGGTACAGATTTAGAAGAAACTTCTTTCTTTGTTAAAGATAAATCACTGAAGGTTTCTATGTCTATTTGGCTTTATCATGTTACAGTAAATCAGCTGAAAAACACACACCAAACACACAATTACAGAACAGGTTATAGTCTTGTAAAATACATTATCTGTTCCAAAAGTGTTGCAGCAGATGGCATCAGTTTCTGTAACCCTCAGACGAAGCATTGTGGGAAAGAAACATAGAGCTATATACAGTAATTATAAAAATAAACCCACAATAATGAAGACATATAGACAGAAAAACAAATACAGACGAATATCCTGATTAATTTGAGCTCAGATGATGTCTCACTTGTTAAGGATGCCTATTCTATGCCTGTATATATATATATATATATATATATATATAAATATATATATATATATATATGTATATATATATATATATATATATATATATATATATAGTTTTTTTTTTCATTGTAGTCATGTCTTTGTTTTGTTTTGCTTTGCTTTGCTTTCTTTTAAAGGTTGAACTATTCTCACCGAAACCCTCCATTTCATTACCTATTTAAAGCACTCATATCGACCTGGGTTGCCAGATTGCATCTCAAATCCTGACGCCTTCCTTACTCCATTCACATGTGGAACCAAAAAAACTTTGTTCGAATAAATATGATCGTGTTTCGATCTCATTCAGACATTGTTTACAGTCAATTTGTCATTTAATATAACAGGGAAAGTTAAACCAATATGGCAACCCAGGGTTCACATAACCACCTCCTCAGCTTTGCACAGATTTTGCTGGGTTGACATGATGAAATTTGGATCCGTGCACTGCAACACGGTGTGTAAATCTCAAATAGGGTTTAAATTAAACATCAGTAGAGTTTATATAGCATAACAGCAGTCTCGGTGTCACGTGCCAGTCTCACACGTTAACACAAGAATTCCCCAGAATACTAGACAACTCTCACCTAGAGCTCATTATTTGCTCATTTATTCACTGTGTATAGACTCCCTGTTGTTTTCATTAGCTCACTGCACAGTCTTGCATTTTTGAAAAGACATTTGTGTGCCTTTATATCTCATATTTGTTTTTGTTCTTTTCCTAGTTTCTAGTAGGTTTACGTTACAGGATTTTACAGATGCCTTTATCTAAGACGACTTACATTTATCTCATTTATAGAACTGAGCAGTTGAGGGTTAAGGGCCTTGTAGTTCCTGGGATTTGAACTTACAATGAAGAAGAAGCCTTGATTTGTCACATAATTATTGTATTACAGCGGAGATCAGATGTTGGGGTCAGAGAGCAAATTCAGCCATGATACACTGCCCCTAGAGCAAAGATGGGCCTCAACCCACCCCAGGGATTGTGAATCTCTCTGTATTGTTTTCTGATTGACAAACCCCAATGGCTGATTGTTCGTCTGTTAATTTTGCCCATCCGTTAGACCCTGATTGTGTCTTTGATTTATTCCAAAATAGACTCCACACTTGGATCCTTCCTCTCTCATAGCATGCAGTTACAATCACAATAATCCAAAACAGATGGACAACAACGGTATTCGTTATGCTTGGAGGATCAGATTAATCTCAAATTATTATAAAGCAGATAGCAGTCTAGCATGGTTAAGACTAACACATGCTTCCCCTTGAGACTTCGCTACCGCTAGTAAAATGTCACAGGCGAGCTTAAAACTCAGCGCAAACTGCCCTTTCCTGTATATTCAAGTAAACATCATTATAGATTATAGATATACATGTGAAATATCCCTTCTGGAATGAGGGAAGTAGCAGCATTTTTTTCAAGTCGTAGGTAAGCCGTGTCTATAATTTGAACGTATCCCAGAGTGCTTCCATAATTTAAGATTTATTTAGCCTATGAAGTGCACTTCCTGTTAATTATTTCTAAAATAAACCATGAAGAAGAAGAAAGTTTTCTCATTCACCCTGAACTGACCTAGTAAATTAAACGGAAATGTGAAAATACGTTTTTATATTAGGGAGAGTGGGAGAGGGAGAGGAGAAAAACCGAGCGTGTGTGTAGCGAGTAAACAGTTTCCTGCTGGGCTTCATAACCAGAAGTAAATAATTCAGCAGGGATTCCAAGTGAGCTTTTCGACTATACCGACACACACACACACACACACACACACACACACACACACGTGCACACAAATGAACACACTCTCTGTGTGCTTTAACAGAGGCTACAGCAGCGGCTATCCTGTGGAGTCGGGTTTTGATGCAGACCACACAGCATGTCATTAAAAGTGCATATAAGAACTCAAAGATGCCCTTCACTCATTTCTAAATAGGCATCTCTATACACAAATGATTTTATCACAATCAAAGTGGATGGGGTTTTTAAGAAATGGTGTTAATTTCGTGTTAATTTGAAGTACGAACAGGATAATATCTGTGAATGTGTGTTATATGAATACCAGTAACTTCCCTTTTCATTATTAAATACCTTCAAACCAGTGTTGCCAGATTGGGTGGGTTCCCACCTAGTTGGACTCTGTTTGGTCACGTCTAAGTGGGAAAAAATGCATTGGGTGGGTTGATAAAATTTGGGCTTGTTTTTGATGCAACTGGCAGATTTTGATTTTTGACTATAAACATACTATTTTATTCATTTTTCATTCAAACAAACTTTACAATAAAGTATAATATGCAATGTTGATGTTTTAATTATATGGTTCAGTTTAGCCAATAAGGTTCAGGAGAGTCCTGTCCAGTCAGACTTCAACCTTGATTGGCGGGGTGTTGTAATCGTTGGACTCATTAAGCCAATATCACAAAGTTATTAGCATAGCTGTAAGTGTTTTTATCATCATCATGCCAAAGTGGGGGAAATATAGAAAGTCCTACCGAAAAGAATGGGAAAGCGATCCGTTCTATAATATTTCAAGAGATGTTCTCATCAGTTCTGCGAAGTTTCTCGGCATTAAGTCTAAAGGTATAAAAGGTAAGCGTGTTGTTATTAAGCGCTATTATTCTGCTATCGGATTCTGATGTCATGTTTGATAATTAAACAAAACCTATACAGGTACAGTAGCTAGCGTAGTTTGTGTGTCTAAATAGTGCCCTTTGCACTAACCCATTTGTTTTGGGTTTTCTGTTTGTTATTGTATTAGTTATATGCACATTATGCATTTTGGGCTGGTATTTTTTTTATTGGGCGGGGTGTAAGCTGTAGTTGGACTGGAAATCTTCAGTCCAATCTGGCAACACTGCTTCAAATATTTAAAAGTTCTACGTCTACGATATTTACAAGATTTGGAGTAGTTGATGTCCCTCAACCCATGGAAATTCATTGCTGTGAATGCTAAGCACAGAGCTGTGTACATCTACAGCCTTAGCATTTTTTAAGCTCTCGCTACAGCAGTATAGGAGACACACCGAAAAAATGATGCTTTTCTGCTTTTTCAGCTAAAGCAGCAGTCTGAACAAATGCAAATAAAATACAGACGATGGAAAATCGAATTCACTGGACATTGATGTAAAAGACACACGTTTGCTACTGGAAGCAGTTACCTCAATTCACACTTCTTCTTTTTTCTTTTGATTTGTGAATTCATGAGCCATGGGACTGTGAGCCAATGGGAAACAACTGGACGGGACTGTGGTGTCTTTTCCCTGTAACAAAATGGCGGAGCTCTAATTATTAAGTAGCGTTCACGCTGGATTTTTTTGCCTCTTATTGCTGCTTGTTTCAATCCTCAAGAAACAGCCATATATTTTAAGATTTTAATATATCTTGTTATCTCTGGACACTTGAAAATGCGTACAGATTTATCATATTCACTGTTTCCTTTATGCTGTCTGTCATGCTAGCTAATTCAATCATGATACAGAGCCATTCACTAGCTCATACTTGTCTATTTTTCTTAGTTCTCATGACAGGAACCCCTTGGAGTCATGTCAAAAGCATGATTTTCTTAGAGACACAGTCACTCAGAGACTATGTGCATACCAATTTTGAGACTTGATGCCACACAGTTGGTGTCCATGTGGGTTTCCTCCAGGTTCTCCGCTTTCCTCCCAACTTATAAAATGGTGCCAATAGGCACCATCAGCTATTCTAAATTGCCCCTATATGTGAATGATTGGGTGAATATCTAAGTACATGGTACACGTTTCCATGGATTGTATGTTTTCCTCCCTCACACCTGATGTTCCTGGGAATGGCTCCGTATTCACTGCGACTCTGATCACCTGACCAAGATAAAGCCAAGAATGAAGATGAAAAATCAATGTCTTCTGGGGTCTGTAAGATCATGTTGTTTCTGTGTCTTGATGCTAACACAAACACAACCTGGTATGAGCAAAAATAATGTGTGTGTGTGTGTGTGTGAAATTAATTGAGCAGCTTCATCTTAATCCCTGCTGACTGATTACTGGCCTTTTATAAGAACCACTAGCATTATTATAATTGTAAACTATGTGAATATGAATTGGTCATTTCAAACACACACACACACACGCACACACACACACACACACACGCACACACACACACACACGCACACACACACACACACACACACACACAGAGATGCTTATATGCACACATTCAGACTACACAGACTAACAGCCAAAGCAACACAAATAAATAAATAGTAGGATGAATCAATTAAAACTAGGGTGATGTGTTACAAAAGCTGTGTCCGACATTTTCCTCGTGCCTGTGCGTGTTTGCATGTTTGTGTTTGCTCGTTTGACAATGAATCCAAGTGACAGCTGATTGTGTCGCACAACATGTTCTGCTATTTCTTTCACCTCTACGAGACTATTGTGGCAGCTTTTAGCTTGCAAAATGAGTGACAAAGCATCACACTCACTACAAAAAGTTGAAAATTGAATAGAAACTCTAAAGTATTAGACTTGCTTGTGCAGGTTTTTGGACACAATATGACTCGGTTATTTATTAAAATGGAGAGAAAGATCTCACAGATCTAAGAAATTGTAGTGGAGTCAATTGTGAAGTCACGTCATTTTCATCTTTGGTGCACGGTCTGCTTTCGCTCCGCAATCATCAGGCACAAAAAAAGGCATAATTGTAATTTAGAAGTGATTTAGAGGAAAATATGCTTCACTTATGATTAGTATATCCAATTGACTTCATTCTGCAATTTGATGAAAGTGATTATGTTGAAATAGTGTATTATCGAATGCATGTGTGCATTGCAGCCTCCCGCCAGGATAAAGACGCTACCGAAGGTGAATGTATGAATAAATGAATGTATTATTGACTTTTTAGAGTCATGAGGCATGGGTTTTTGAGGCATGTGTGCAATCTCCATAAGGCATCAATTGGTACTTATAAGCTTCCATTACAAGTGAGACTTAAGTGGTTTTCACACTGGGCGTGTTTTCTGCAGTATCCGAGTGTGATTGTTCCCAGTGCTCCCCACAGCGTTCGTCTGGTTTCAGACTCGCTTGGTTTTTATCAAACCCCGGTACATTTGCGCTCATCTTCCATCATCATAAACGTCTATGGAGAACACAACCATATTTTTTTTTGTGTTGTTATTATTTTGCTGCTATTATTATGTGCAGTAAGGCATCTCATGTCCCACAGTGTTCCCCTGTCAGTCATGGTAGACGTGTGTTGTGGAAAATAACGATATCATCATCCGATAAAACACACACACGCAGGTTACTTTTCTTCCTGCACTCGAGTATGAGTTGCATTCACATTCACAGGAATCTTGGCAGAGTCCCATCGCAACCGAGCTCACATCACCTCCTACAGGAAGTCTCAGGTTCAGTACCATGCTACGCTTTCTGGTCTGATTGACAGCTTTCACATGACCAATTTTTCACATGAACCGTGCTTTATGTTGAAAGCCTCCTTAAACAACCAGAAAACCTCAAAACATCAGACGTCAAACACAGATTTACTGGTAAATAAAAATGTCCATTCACCCCAAGATTTTACTGTATATTACTGTAGACTCATGGAGCATCATAGAGTAAAAGTAATACTGCATAAAAGTGCAGCAGCATAAAAAATCCTGTGACTTCAGTAATAAAACGAAAACAATAACTTTCAGCTGTGTATGTGAGCAAATTGTTTTAAGAAAAAAAAAAGAGGCTAAAGCAACAACAGTTATCTGTGTGAATGAACAAAGCTCAAGCTTGCTCGCATTCCTCTCACAGCTGAAGTAATAACAGTAACACGTTTTATTTATTTCTGCAAACTAAATCTTGCATCATCACGAAAACAGTCATCTTTCCCCTTCTTTGTTTTGCCTCATACACAGAACTATTTAAAATAATAGCTTGTGACTATGGACCGAGGTCCAGGTGTTCCGTCCACCAAATCTGGGAATAGCATCCTCTTGCTCTTTTCCATGCATCCCTCACAGCCGGCTAGTGGAGCTTGTGTCTAAGCACTGTGTCTATCATATCCCTTTACACACTATATGCTGTTTATTTGCTGAATCTGCTACTCTATAAACCTCACAGTGTGCAGCATTACTGATCATTTTCTCCTGCAGTGTTGATTCCTGTCTCTGTGTTTTTCTCCTTCAATTTTGCCCCAGTCTCTGCCAACTAACTGGCTAGCAGTGCTTGAGGCATTGTGAGTGTAGTAGAACGGTGTTCCCTCGATATGCCATGATGAAGGACTACACCCAGATGTGTGCCTTGTTAAAGTGCTGAGTGCAGCCTCACTGATAACTCCCTGAAAATTACTTACAATATTGCATCACATGTTCCATGCACTGGCAATTTGTTGGCATAAACAAACGCGACCAGATCTCAGAACCTTCTCCGTTGGTCCACTTACAGCTTGCCTTTTTGAGAGCAACATTTTGATTTTCTGAGACTACACACTGTTGCGGAAGATGCGCTGTCGAGTCAGCACACACGTCCAGTCCTGTGGAGTCTGCACCCCAAGATGATAGCCTAGATCTAGCAAAGGTTTGACCACACAGTGTCTGTGAAGTCAGTACACCGCTAGTTGTGGCTTTCTCTGGAAGAACCAGACGGTCCACTGGGATGAGATACTCTGGTCTGGGACTGGACTCCCAACATATAGACCATTCCTCTTCCTTTCCTCTACTACTTATTAGTGCCACTATTTGCAGAATTCAGCAACTAGGCCACAGAGTCCTATGTGGCTACAAGATGGCCAATGAGACCTTAGTTCACATTACTTTTGCTTGTTGGAACATGCAGGCAAAACAGATTTGTTGGAACTTGCTCCTAAGTCCTAATGTCCATCTAAGGTTTGAAATCCATGAGTCAAAAACATCTAACATACAGGCATTGTATCTCTCCTGGCTGGATTTTTTTTCCCCCTAGGATTACAAAAATTCTCCAGGAACTGCTAAACACAGAAAAGTCCTCATCTGCCATAGATGTTTCTAAGAAGACCACAACAATGTGGATGGTATCTAGTGAGTAGTTCCTTGATGCACCCCGACTTGGGCTTGTACACCTAGTGTAGGATTTCTGCAGAAGGCCACATGATCTGAATGTGTGAATCATTTTACTGACCTTGCAGCCATCAGTCTACAACATACTTCCTGTTCTGCTGTGTTCTGTGCCCTGTGGTGTTACTTCAATTGGTTGGGAGCTGCCTGATCCTCTGAATAACTTTACAGTTGCTCTGAGAGTAAGATAAGGTGGGTACACTGCTGTGGTTACTCCAATCTCGACTTAGACTATAAACAGACTGGACATCCAGCTCCAACAAGGAGCAAATCTTGACTTATTCTGAGGTGTACCATTCCAGTCCAGGAAGTCTCTACCACTGCTTCCTAGGGATCATCATGCATATTTTCCAGATTCTACAAGGTTAGCATCACCCTCCCTGTGTTCAGTATAGTGGGTACCTCTCAGGGTTGAGTTGTATGATGGTGGTATTTTATTATTATTATTTTTGTTATACATCACTACAGGACTTCAGAGGAAGATCTCACAACAAACCCACATGCACACATGCAGAAGGAGAGGTTTCACTCTGCCCATGAGGGTCATCCAGCATTCATATATCAACAGTTTCATATGTGACTAGCATTTTCATACATTTATTTTGAGATCAGTTAAACTATAAACTGCAATAAATGAAAACAGTCAATTAAATTAACCATGGTGCTTTCAGCATGGCACAGTTTCCAAATGTGGTGTGATAAATGCAGTTCATAGTCATCACACGCACACACAAACACACACACACACACACACACTCCTCAAATATTCAAAGTGTGTGAGAACCCTAATAATGAATGTTGCTGACGGGGAAACTTAAAATAGGTTTATATGTAGTGTGCTGTCCATATTAATACGCAACGTGAGCTTGAGTTAATGCATGCACATTGTAAAATTTAGTAAATAACCCATTAAATTCACCATGAACACCAATGCAAGGGTATTAATACACATAGTGGTGAATAGACGTGTGACAATATCAACTATTTGCACCATGAATGCCTAATGAAAATGTTTTGTATATGCTTACAACATTGTAAAAGCATTTCTTTTAAAATAATATATGGACTGTAGCCAAAGCATTATATTCTCATGAAATGTGGGATGTGGTTGCTTAGTGGTTAAGGTGTTGGACTATTGATTGGATGGTTGTGAGTTCCAGGTCCACCAAGCTGCCACTGCTGGGCCCTTGAGTAATGCCCTTAACTCTCAGTTGTACAAAATGAGATAAATTGTAAGTCTGTGGAAAAGGAAATGTCTGGAATGTATATGGAATGATTATCCAGGGAACATTATTATGGAATGATCATTTCATATAAGAATCCATAGAAAGCCTTAACTTGAAGTAAGTAAAACTGGGACATCATGTGACCTCAGTATTATTATTATTATTATTATTATTATTATTATTATTATTATTATTATTATTATTATTATTATTATCCATCTGGCATTAAGCAGTAAAGAATTAATCACTGGAAAAGTCTCTATATCTATCTATCTATCTATCTATCTATCTATCTATCTATCTATCTATCTATCTATCTATCTATCTATCTATCTATCTATATGCACAGATCTTCCAATCTGTCAATCTTCCAGCTGTCATTCAGTATAGATACAACATATAGCTGGCCTTGGATAATCAAAATCCATGTTATATTAGGTCTCTGACAGAAGAGAACAGAGCTGAAGCCTCAGTATTGCGAGACAGGGAAAAGGATTTTAGGTATCGGTGTTCCATGAGTGTAATGAAATGCAAGGGCTACAGTATAGGTCTACTTTACACATCTGGTTTTAAAATATATAAATATTCTGTCCCCTTAGAAAGTCATTAGCGCAACCGAAAGATCATTCCAATGTCTAACATTAGCATTTAGATTAACATTAAATATTACTGACATTAGCCAGCTACATGTGCTTAATAAACTAAATGTTCCAGTGTGACTGGAGCTGAAGGTCAGCCAGCAGATGTGTGAGATGTGTTGCACAGAAATTGCATTTGAAACGATCAGTTTCAAAAATTTAAATATCTTGTATTTTACATAGTAGTAGTATTAATATCCTTCAAATTTCTTTCACTGATTAGTTTTATGATTTAATAGAAATGTAATGAGATTAAGAGAGAAAATCAATCAGTGTATTATTATATAGAATGTTATATCAGTGAGTCAATCAAAACGTCTCTCAACTAAGATGCCGTAAATTTTGATCATACTAAACATTTACATTTCCAGCACCATGAGCATAGACCTTGTTGAGCAGGAAATGTAAATTTTAGCATTTTAAAGATTCACTAGCTTGAATGTCAAAACTTTGATGCCCCGTATCTTAAAACAGCATTTGTCCAGATAAAATGTTATACTACTAAGGTCACAGTCTGTCCTTATGTCTGTTTTTATAAAGGAAAAAAAGCACAGATTCAGGCCTAAAAGCTGCCTTTACAGCTATAGTGACTGTCAATAATAATATGTTAATAAATATATCTATATATAGCATAAATAATGAGCTGCACTTGCCTACTGCTGAGTGGTAATTAAGTACAAATTAGCTTGCGATATGACTTTCATTTGACACACCAGAATCTTGCCTATTTAATATAATGCAATATATAATCTCTTTCACTCTAGGGTGGAGTAAACGTGTGGACTATGAGCCAGGTATGGGTAGTAAACCCCTATTTCCCAAGATGCACCTGGAGACGTGTGAGGGCACGGTGTCTTCAGTCAGAACCACTGTTGAGCTACAGACCGGTCATATCGGGAAAGGCTGCGATCGAGAGACCTACTCAGAGAAATCGCTGCAGAAACTATGCGGTGAGTTCAATTCATTTATATTTATGATGCTGAAAGGAAACTAGTCTGGATTCATCCATGTGACTTTTACCCCAGTGACAAACACCCTGTCCTGGACAATACTGTAGAGAGCAGTAAGAGATGATGATTGGCACAGAAATTCAAGACGTGTTCATAACGGAAAGACTTTTTCTTCAGGGCAGTCACAGTGAGTCAAAATGTATCAGACATGTCAGGATTTGTTTGTCCAGAACGTTTCATCATTTCATATCTGAATGGAAGACTGGAACAGCTGATAAAAATTGAGAGGGCAGAAACCGTAAATACAGGAAGTCTTGAGAAAAAAAAAAAATCAATTGAGAAATATGGCATTTATGGCTGCAGTCAAGTTCCCCAGTGGAAGACAAACCAATGAGTTGTAGAAGGAACATGATGAAAAAGGAATACAAAGCCGAGGTGTAAAAACTGATAAGACCTCCAGGTTCGCTTTTATATCATCATCTGTTTGCTTTGATATCATCATAATCTGTCAGCGATTGGTGTGCGACTTGTAGTTGCTTACTGTGTTAAAAAATATTTGCAAATATTGAAAATAATTACAAAATGTTCAGTCCTATACTATTTTCAAAAAGAAAAAAACATTGTAAAGTTTTACACTAGCGTAACACTGGTGTATATTCAGCTAAATTGTCCCGCTAAAGTCAAACTCCACAACCCAGCTGCTGATTGTTGGCTACTGATGCGATTTGACAAAAGCATTTTGAACCGTTAAATGCTTTCCAAGATAGAGGTCACTCACTCACTGGCTTGGAAAATGAAACAGAAAATAGCTGATGTGTTTTTGACGAGCGGCAAAAGTTCAAATCAGGACATTTATTGAGTTTATTCTAAACAAGAACAAAAATCTCATATATACGGGAGTCATCCTTGTGAGTGAGGTCTGCAACCAGAAACATGGGAAAGTATAAGGTAGTGTGTTTTTACTCTTATTCTTAAAATCCAGTGAATGAGCCAAGACTAATGATGCCTTCATGTGCTATCTCAGCTATCCTACTTCCCATTTCTGAAGTGGTAATTACGAGTATGTTGTGTTCACATGCTTTGTTGTGGGTAGGAACATGAAAGCATGATGCCATAATGCCTTACTCACTTAGATAGCTTGCTGGGGATAATGGAATTGGAATGGTCCAATACAAGCTGTATTTTCAAGCTGTAAAAATGTTTCATTTTCATAATGCATTAACATCGGATGCAAATGCATTATGATAAATGTTTAGGACTCACTCCATCTTTGAACTCAAGTATAAACATTACCTCAGTCGTAATTACAACTCGAGGGGTGCAGTATCCTAGTGGGAAACTCATATTGTCAGGAACCGCAGGACAGTTCCATGTTAATAAAGCAGTGCTTGTCTGAATCCCGCAAATTGGTCTGTCTCCATGGAGTGCCGGCGTGCAGCTACCATGGAGGTCCGGGTTTGAGCCCCGCTCAGGGCGGGGGGGCGGATGTTACACATATTTACAATAATTCCAACAGAGCGTGAAGGCAACATAAGCCATGGATTTTGGTGTTCATTCCCAGCCAGAGTATACAGGATACATATTACGATAACTTTTCATCCTTGTTCTTTTCTTTTTCAAATTAAAGTAAAGGAAAAATCAAATCTATCTAACTGGTCTGTACAGTGAATGTGGAGATGAAATGAAACAGCCCCATTTGTACAACTTGGGACATCTATCAGTGTTTAATGCTGACACAGAGTTCACTTTGATCTTCGAAGATAAAATTTTGCAGAGTATCACAGATAAAACTGTGGATTCCTGTCCAACTTTACCCTGAGTGTAACTTCTTAGTCTGACATTGAACTCCTAATGCATTAATAAAGTTATGATTGACTATATATATACATATATATTTCTCATTTTATATCTGTATGAAATTAGATAAATGTAAGTCGTTCTGGATAAAGATGTCTGCTAAGTTTTGACCAATGGGACAAGATTATTTTTAATCATGACTTTACCTCTTCCCAACCCTGATATTTCTCCAGTCTAGTAGCTAAATGCTACAGAATGCAATGTAAAACAAATTATACCACAGCTCTGTTGAATTCTCGACTCTGACTGCTCATGGATTTTTTAATAAAGCAGTATAAGAGGTCGATGTAAGAAAAGGGGGCAAATCACTTTTAAATTGGCCACTTTGGTCTATATTTAACTGCTCTGACTAAATCTTTACGGAAATGGTATCATTTATTCATTAGATATGGTGGAAGCTCCTACACAGAACAGCATGTTTACCCAGACACACAGCCGGATTTACTCTGCTTAATGTCATCACTAAGGCTGCTTGGAAGTTGGAAATGAGTTGTAGAGGATTATTTATGTATTTATATATTTATTTTTGCAATAATTAATCATGCCGCTGTGTGATCTTTGTTGTTTTTTTTTGTTTGTTTTTTTCTTAAAGCACTATCAGAATAATTTTAGGTAATGGGCCACATTACACTTATGTTGAAAACATAGTTTAGTATACTGATATTGCATCAACAACTTCTTTTAAATGTGTTCATTTAATCATTTTACATCCAAACAGTGTATTCTGGATGCACCAGGCCTTTTCCATGACCCAATGTAGACTCAGATTCGCTTACAGAAGTGGATCTTGTGTCTTGCTAATCCTCATCTGCGTGTTGTGCTTTCTGAGTTGCTTTTCAGATCAGCACAGTTACACAGTAAAGAGCAGTTCAGTTACCATAGGCTACCTCTTAGCCCAAAGCAGTCTGGTCATTAATTTTACATTTGTGGCAGACACCCTTATCTAGAGCAACTTTCATTTTATTTTTTTAATTTAACTGAGCAATTGAAGGTTAAGGGCTTTGCTCAGGGGCAGATTTCTGGACCTGTGATTCAAAGTCACAATCTTCCAAACAGCAATCCAACACCTTAACCACTAAGCTACCACATCCCCCAGCAACTGCTGACCTCCAACATCAATTTCCATTACCATTTTTTTCCTCACGCCATTCTGTATAAACTCCAGACTGTTGTGTGTGAAAATCCCAAGAGATCATTGGGCACGAGGTAAGAAATTGTTCGCCCATATTTCTGGGTGCAATCAAGCTGCATACAAGTCCAAAAAATGTGTTAGTCATAAAATTGGCTTACAAGCCTAAATGCACAGTGTGTCTTGCATGCAGTGATATGCAAACTACTCCTCTCACCCTCATACATATGCATGTGAGGGAGGATCATGTGAGGGAGAAATGGGAAGTGCTTAGGAACTGGATGTAAAAGTAAACTTCGGGTGTTTATTGGTCCCTGGTTTTGCTGATGACTTGGTCTGCCTCTGAAAAACAGATTTAAATTAACTTAATGTGTGTTGCTTAGCACACATTTACATTTACATCATTAAACATAGCTAGTTTAGCCAAGTGTGCAGTTTTTCAGTGTAATTGTATTAGGTTTGAACTGGGTAGATGTTTATGTGTCGTAATGCAACCCCAGACTTTGATGAATGGATTCTTCAAGCAAAACCGCCCGTTTTAATGCCTCTTGTACTCGTCATTCAACTTCAATCACTTAAATCTGGCAACCCAGGCTATATTACATAATTTACAAGCTCAAATCAAGCATTCTTTGCATCTAGAGTAGCTAAGATATCTGACTCATTAACCAGGACTTTTTCAGTATTGGCAATTTTAATAAATGTCATAGAAGTCGCAAATCCCGAACGAAGAAAAAATGAATGCAGTTTAAGTAAGGAGAGTTAGTAAATGAAATGTTAATGTCAAGCGCAGTGAGCGTTAAAGTGTAAAACAGCAAATTAAAAAGATTCAATTAAATCATAAATGGCTTTTGTGATTTAAACTGGATAAATTATCTTAGATGCATTGCTGTGCACGTTTCTAAAGAAAATGCCTGGTAGGGTTTTTCCAGACTTCTCAAAGAACTTCAAACAGCATCGATGATGTTTTCATCCCAAACCTGGTATTATGCTACATCGGATAATAAAATACAAGCATTTCCCTGTAACAGTGATTTTTTTTTTTTTTTTTTGCTTTTCAGCTGACATACTGCTGCAGTAGACATTTTGCAAATACATCTTTAATATGTACATAAATATCTTACTTTCAACACACACACTCTCCCTGCTGCTAAACTTGCAGACGATGAGCCACTTTGCATGCCAATATGACTTCAAATGTCACAGCCATATCACTAGAATTACCTGGTATATAAAATGTGACAGCTTTTGTGTCGCTTGTACCAACAATTTGACAGCCAATATTTCTAAACTTGGCAAAGTCAGCACTAGCAGGTGCTAATGACTGTGGTTAATTAGGACCTCGGTTCCCTGTCGTCTTCCTTGTGTTCCTCAGCCGCCATGCCAGAACGAGCCTTCAACTCTCCTTTCTAAAAGTTTGCACATGATTCTGGTGCAAGGAAGCACATTTAGCTTCACAGCTGTTGGCAGGAAGCTCAGTCTGAGTCCATGGAGAGCTTATGGCTGTCAGTGTGATATCTCACCTAGTATCACACATTAAAAAGACATGTGTGTTTGTGCCTTGCAGTGGAAAGTGTCATCATGCAGGATGAAAAGAATTGCACAAGCCAAGGATGGCGGCAAAAAAATCGCCACCAAATTGGAGCAAAAGAATGAAGAGAGAGAGAGAGAGAGAGAGAGATGGATTAGTTTATTTTTTGAGTACCCAACAGAAGTTCGCTCGTATTTTTAGATGCACCTGCATTATAACTCACTTCTTTAAAGCATTCTGCATGAAAGTACCTGACTAAGCTCAATTACCTTTCAGGTCATTATTATCAAATTCATTTTTTTTACTTATGTTTTTTAATAATAGCAATAAAACACTTAAGGCTTTACCTTTTATCAAAGCCAAATATCTAAAAACATGGTGCCGTCGAATTGACTGTTATCCTGTAACAGCATATCCTTTAGTGTGTTGCTAATGGAAATGTTTCCAAAACTTTTTATCCATGTACAGTTGCAATGAGTGTCATGGAACGTCATGGTAATTACTGTTATTACCTATATTATAGCAGCTATAAAAAGTAAGTCTTCGGACTTGTCTCACTTTCTTCTTTCTCTTGAAGTTAACGAGTCAAAAATGACGCATCATGTTATGGAGACTTTAGGAAGCACAAGCTTGTCTGTCCTGAAACCATTCTGACTGATACCAGAGACTCCTTCCATACATGTTTGAACCATAAATGCTTCCTAACAGAAGTTATTTCACATCAAGTATATTCAATTCAGCTTTATAGCGCTTTTGACAACGGACATTATCACGAAGGAGCTTTAAAGAAAAATATACATCCAGGATATAAATTTTAAATGTAAATGTGTCAATTTATTAAATTATTTATTATAGTAGCAAGGAAAAATTCGACATTAGGAAGAGACCAGTCTCAAAAGGAACCCATCTTCAACTAGATGACACCAGATAGTGTGATTATAAATAATTTCTTTTTCATAACTAGATGGTCAAAAGAGTGCAATTATATAACCAGGAAATTCATTCTAGTTTTAACTTGTACTGGTTAACAGGGATTTGGTAGCTTAGTGGTTAAGTTGTTGGACTACTGGTCAGAAGGTTGTTGGTTACAATCCCAGGTCCACCAAGCTGGGCCTCTGAGCAACTTTCAATTGCTCTGTTGTATAAAAACGGGATGAATTTGCTCTGGATGAGGGCATCTACCAAATGCCAGAAATGTAAATGAAGTAGTTAAAGTTGTCAGCTGTTCACTTTGGTGTAAAACTGTTCATATCAACTGCAGTCCAAATCTTCCATGTGGTCTCCTCCACAGTATTTGCTTCTTCCTTGTTAAATAAAAGCATGTTAAAATAATAAACATGTTATTATTAGTCTTAGATTATATGAGCCATACAAGTCACTGTGAATGATTTAGAAAAGAAAATCTCATATTAAAGTACATTAATATAAAACTGTTATTTGAATGAAAACTTTTGTCAGAGCCACTGGGATGGAAAATTCAGCAGTATCTCCAGACTGATCTGTTTCTGATTTGAATGCTGGTTTCCATTCAGTTCTCTTTAAATAAAATGTGGCAGATGTTAAAGCAACATCCAAAACTGCCCTGTCTTTTAGGAAAATGAAAGTAAACGTTGTTAGCTGTAACCAGCAGCTGTGATTGTACATAGATATGTGTGTTTGCTTCCAGGTTTGGCACCTGAGACTGTTTTCGAAAAGACATTCTTCCTGCCACAGATTTTAATGAGGATGCTGTATGGCTGAACAACACAAACAACAAGGCTGTAGGTTAAAATATATATATATATATATATATATATCATAGTAACTCTTCGTGAAACGTACTTGACATTGTCTCAAGGCTTCGATCTTACAGCATCAGGATGTGCAAAGGAACACACATATGACAGCATATCCTCAGTGAGTGTTTGTCCTTGTGGCAGGATTTGATGACTGTATGTGTGTTTGCTTTCAGACGCTGTGTCTGTGTCATGACGCATTTGGGTAAACATGCTAGCGTGAAGACTTACACTCAAGGCTCAGAAGTCGATTTAATCCCTGGGGGGTGCGTTTATTTACAGACGTGGGTTAAGAGAAATGCCACACATGGTAGTGCAGCACTGTGTGGTTGAAATGAAGGCTGGGAAATTTGTTCTGGGGTATGTGTATACGCTGGAGTATTTGGCTATATCGGGCTGTAGGCCGGATTTCTGCTGGTGCATCTGCAGGGGAAAGTGAAAAGAGACAGCAGCAGCTCATAAGCTCGGCTTTGTCGATGGCTCTGCTCTCTGCAGCTTTTCATTTCGCCCCAAACGAGCTGCCAGATGGGGCGAGTGAGAGTGATGATTGCCCTCCAGCCTTGCGTGTTTGTGCCTCGGGTGCACGTGGCAGTGTTGTTATTAGGTGTCCATGCTGTAGATTCTGTGGATGTGGTGCTGCTGGTGTGGCAGTGTTCTCCTCTGAGGCCTGGCATCATGAAACACACTTTTAGTGAATGCAGCCTTCCTTAAATGAAGTGTAACCTTTATAAGCAACGTATAAGTAATTTCTAAAATAGTACTGGATCATTTATGCAAGGCTTATATTAATATTCATATTTTTAAGTAGTTGGCCTTTATATTACAGTAATCTTTTATATTAATTACGTTCAGCGAGTATAGAAACGCTATCCAAGTTAAATAATCCACAACAGGTTGGTGTGATGCAACCTGACAGGGCTTAGAGTTACTGATACCTAGCCAAGGTTCCGTTTTTACACCTACTTGTATTTATTAAAGGATGATGCACAATATATTTAACCTTTTCTAATGTTGTGAAATAACATTATGTTATGTAATCACTTACATTAAGGCAGCTAGAACCAGTCTCTTCCTATCCAGTCTCTTAAGTTTCATATCTCTTAAGGTTAATAAGGCACAAAATAGGCCTTATAAAACAAGTTTGTCATGTTGCTTCTGACTCAATGACCTTCCTGTAGCGGAAAACTTACTGACTCTTACTGACACTGGAGACTCCTTCCATAAATGTTAAATAAATAAAATTTTCAAAAAACGCTTCACCATATCAGCAATTAAACATTTCAGTTTATCTTTGTTATATCTGTTTATTAGTAGGCTTATATGGAGTGTCTGCCTTACAAGTAACTGTGAATGAGCTGTTACTATAGAAACACTACCTTATTAGAACGAGCACATTATTAAAAACCTGTCAGATGAATATATGTTTAAATCATCAACCTAAAAATGGCAATCAGTTGGGCAGTTAGAACACTATTAATTAGACACTTTCTTCACTTATCCAAAGCCCATGTGTCAGCTGAAGGGTCAGAAATGTAATCAGTATGTATGAGATGTCTCAGAGTTTTATGAATGTGCTGTGAGTAAACGCAAATCAGAATCTACTCAAAGACACTAACAGTCCACTGATAGTGATAACTAAGGCTTCTTCTCTCATCCCTACATTGTTTCATATAAAGAAAAAACTAATACCAAACACTCTTCAATGTTATAACCTTAAAACGTAATATAAGAACATAATATAAATCCCCCAGCAATATTTACTCAAAGCTTATGAATACCTTAGGTGCAATGTAGATACATTTCAAATAAACTTTTACCGATTCCTCTATCATCACAGTGCAGCAGTAACTATTTTAGCATCTTTTTTTTGGAAAGTTTCACTAGGCCAGGGTTAGGGTGAGGCAAGAAACTAACAAACAAACAAACAAACTAACTAACTAACTAACTAACTAAATGTAATTAATTAATAAATAAATAAATAAATAAATAAATAAATAAATAAATAAATAAATAAATAAATATGGATAGACAGACTGACTGACTTACTGACTGACTGGCTCAGTAACTAATTTGATTGATTGATTGATTGATTGATTGATTGATTGATTGATTGATTGATTGATTGATTTGTTCCTAGTTTTGCATCACAAAACTTGACAGATTAGTTCACCATAACTGGTTGGATGGATGGATGGATGGATGGATGGATGGATGGATAGATAGATAGATAGATAGATAGATAGATAGATAGATAGATAGATAGATAGATAGATAGATAGATAGATAGATAGATAGATAGATAGATAGATTCCTAAATGAGTTGCATCACAAAACATGACAGATTAGTTCACCATAACTAGTTGGATGGATGGATGGATGGATGGATGGATGGATATTATTGCATTTCCTTAAAATGCCTGTATATTTTTGTGTGTACATGTTAATTAACATGTTAATTATTGACTTATTTATTTCTGTTTTTATTTACCTCCAAAATGAATTTTAATTCTTTTTTCTATAATAGTGTAACAGTCAACATGGTGTTAACTCAAAGATAGTGGCATCATCACTCTAGCCAGCATTATGTAATGATTACATCTTAGTTCGTTATGTGTATTTGATGTAAGAACTAATCCTGCATTTGCCACAACCCTAATAATTCATTCTGATTTTGGATGCTTTAGCTGGTTTTTGTTAAGTTTCGCTGATTTGAAATTTTGCCCACAAATTTGTACAGATAATATAAACAATTACACTCCATGTGTTTTTAGCACCAGAGTTTATAATAGTAAATTAAGCATTATAGTATATTTAGATCTACTCTACGTATGCTAACGATTCTTATGTGTTGTCCTGTTACCATGGTGACATTGTAGGAGCTTCTTCTGGCAGCACTGACCTTCTCCCCGCCCCGAGTGCAGCGTTTAATTGGACAATGTCACTGCTGACGGATGGCGGGCGCGACAGTGAGCTCATATTCCGTTTTGATGGACGACAAGCAGCAAAGATTCCTGACTGGGTGGCACCACAGAACTTGACGGATCAGTTCACCATAGCAACATGGATGAAGCACGGGCCGAGCCCTGGACTGAGAGGGGAGAAAGAGACACTGCTCTGTAACTCGGATAAAACAGGTCAGAGGCTTTTTATTCTCCTATAACGTTTCACAATAAAATGAAAAATTAAAAAAAAGAAAATGTTTTTATTGTAAAAAATACATGAAACTAGAATAATATCAAATTCTTTCATCTTCAGTAACTGATTTATCCTGGTCAGGGTCACAGTGGATCCACAGACTAGCGTTAGAACACTGGGCATGACGCAAGAACATACCTGAATGAGATACCACATTTATTCACACAATATCACTCACACTAACAGATATATTATTACAAGGGAAGTTTATCATAGCCAGTTCTCCTACTGAGATGTATTTGGGAGGATGTAGGACATGCAACTCCAAGTAAAATGTTGTAAAGTTAAATAAGTACATTTAGATAAGGGCAATTAGTTCAATAAAACCTATTAATTATCCCTAATATCTGTTATCCCTTACAAAACATGTACTGTTATGTCCATACCTTCTCCTTCACCATGGCTATCTTCAGTTTCTCACGTCATGAAAAAGGACCCCTGTAGGCATATTTAAGCTTATTCAAACAAGTGTTTCATTATCAGTACTACTTCACTATTTTTTCACATTTTTTTTATCTTATTTTATTCTCCTCAACCAAATTGCTGTTTCCTGGCCCTGAATAAAATTTCAGTTAAATGGCAGCAGCCTTGGAATAAATGTAATACTATTTCAGGTCTCCGAAAAAATGCATGTCTATCACTGGTCCATGTCACCAGTTCTTCTCGCAATGGCTTTTTGTACAAAGACCTCCAACTTTAACTTAGGTAAAAGACCTGGCCTCAACCTCGTACAGTCCACTGTACCACTTTAGACATTTACAAAGTTCCTTAAAATGAAGCACATTTATGTTAACATGGTGTAGGGCTTTCTTAAAATGGATGAGAAGACTTATGGTTCTTGTGTTTTGAAAAATAGAAAGTTTACTTTCAGTCTTCTGCCAACCGCATGCTTTCAGGAAAACTGATGCTGGGGATTTTCACTTTGTGAAATGGTACGGCTTCTATTTCTTCTAAGAGCTGATGAAAAGTTTGCACAGATTGAAAACCCGCCTTAAGCGAATCTGCCGAAATCAACTGTCTGCCTTCTCTAGGATGATGTACTTTTCTAACTCCAGGGCAGTTTGCAACTTTTTGTGAACTCAGCATCTCAACTGGCTGAAAGGTGTTAAAACAATTCCTCAAAAGCCAATGGCCCTGCTATACTAATTTGTTCTCTGTAGAAAGAGAGGATCTGCCACATTTGCAGTGTGCAAATGTAAATATATGCGAGTCCATTCAGGTCCAGCTTATGCATTGTCATTAAAAACAAAACCCCATGCAGCACACTGTGTTCAGCAAGGCATTAATGACATCCATCCCCTTCTGCTGTTGGTGATAGAGGAGCCTCTGAAGATAAAGGAGCCTGTAGATGGAAAAGAACCATGCGGCTCCTGATGTTAATCAATCCTTGTCCCCCTTCATGGATAGGAAGGTAAAGTGCTGCTTCGTTTAAGAAGGATTATCTGTAATTTGTACGATGCTGGCTGCAGTTGTGTAAAATAATTGGCTCTATGACAGGAAATTATTCCCTAGTGCAAAGACCTAAAAGATAATTATTGTCTAACAAATCAAAAGCCTTTCCCTTGATCTCAGACGAGTTGACCCCACATCAACCCCATTTATCTTTAAATGAATAATCCTCAAGAGAATGGCTTTTATATTTATATTTATATTTATATTTATATTTATATTTATATTTATATTTATATTTATATTTATATTTATATTTATATATAAATATATACCTGTTGTAATGGATGCAGTATGAATGGTCTTTAGAGAAAAGATCACCAAGGATATTTTTTAACCAATTTGACAGCCATTTGACCAGCAGCTTAAAGTCCACACAAAGCTTCTCACAAGCCTTTAGGAGACTCAGGTCACATATTTATGGCACAGCAGACTGACAAGAACTCCATTAAGTCAAGTCAAGTCAAGTCAAGAAGCTTTTATTGTCCATTCAACCATATATAGCTGACACAGTACACAGAGAAATGAAACAACATTTCTCCAGGACCATGGTGCTACCTTAAACAACATACAGCTACAAAAAAAACAACACAGAGCTAAGGACTGAAAGTAAGGTGTCCTAGCCACATAAAGTGCATTAGTCAAACAGACATATATCAAACATAGTGCAAACAGACAATACAAAACAGTATAGGACAGAAACACAAAATAGCGCAGACCAGTAGACATTCTGTATATTATGCCATACATTGTGCAAAAATAAGAGGATTGTAAACAGAGAGTCACTGCAACGCACTGGGCGGATGCCGCCAATGGCAGGGATCGAACCCGGATCTCTGCTGTCTGCTCGATTGCCCGCAGTAGCTGATCCGACCCAAACACAAGGATTCAGTACGTGCACTGCTTTTATTTAAAAAACAAAACAAAAAGGCTAACACAACTTACATTAAACGTAACAGAAACCAACCATGAATATAACATGGAAACTTAAATAACCTCAACAAAACATGACTGCGCCATAAAAACCTGGATAACACGGCATCCGGCCTTACGACACACACAAAACGTTACATTTACAAAGTCAACATATATTAATATAGAGACTGACTCTGACTACAACAGCAAGACAGACATATATAGAGCAACACATCAAGGGAAAACAAGGGACAGGTCAGAAAGCGGGAAAACACTTTAGGAAAGGGCGTAGCACCGCCCACATGGGAATACATAAATAAACCACTTGCCAGGAACTCCTGGTGGTCTGGCAAGGAACTGTCCCAGTAGCTCCTGACAATTCTTGTAATCACATATACACTTGTGTAATAGCAGCGGTTGGTGGTAGTATTGTAATGTGGTGTGCAAAAACAGCAATTGAGTGAACAGTAAACTATATCAGTGAATTATTACTGGAGCACCTTAAAAAGATCTTGGCCAACAATTTGCCAGAGTGCCTGATGAAATTGCACTGAAAGTATCAATACAGAGTGTACATTCTGCTCTCGTTTCTTGGTCAGTCAGTACTTAATAAGAGAGTTCTGTCCATGTATTCATGTTGGAATTCATCTAATCTGGGGGTCTGTTGCAATAGTTTTAATGTTCTAAGTTTTAAGAGCTCTGAGAAAAAAGAAACTGTACACATTTCATTTAGTCTGAGGATTTTTGACCAATTTGAAGAGCTCAAGCGGTATATTTTAATTTGTTGTTTCTTCAAGGTTGAAAAAGGAACCAGTAACTCCATATTGTGAATAGAAAAACAGAAAGTATCACTCACCAGTGAACCCTTTGTTCTGATTTGCACTGAATTTTTCTTCGACTTGCTTTTTCCTACTTTATTTTTTTTGCCACGGCAGAGTCATCCTGCTGCACCTGGCTTGACTACTGTATGTAAAAATATCCTGTTCTAGTTTATATGTAAATGGGAACCTGGGGAATCCCTTCCCACACACTATATATAGCGTCTGGCCTAAGTATTCACCCTCTTGAAATTTTGTAGCATTATAATCTGGGACAAATTAGTCTATAATATCGAAGTGAGGAAAATCAATGTAGTATTAAAATTGTGTACAATTAAAAGCACCCAAGTTTTGATTGCATAAGCATTCACCCATGCCTGAGTATTCACCCCTGTTGCTATGAAACCCCTATGAGTTGGGATATACAGTACCATCAATATCCCAAAGTTTGAACATCCTTTGGGACATCATTATTAAAAAGTTTAAAGAAAATAGCACAAGCGCAACCTTGCCTAAAGGAGGCCATCCACCTAATATTTATTAACCTGGTAAGGAGAATAGTAGTTAGAAAAGCAACCAAGGTGCCTGAATGAGCTGGAGAGCACCATAGCTCACTGATGGATGGAATGAGATGTTTACAGGACAATCATAACATGAACACTCAACAACAATGGGCTATTATTGAAGAGAGGCATGCTGTATGATGACCTGTTTGGAGAAAAAAAGTCCTCTGGTCTGCTGAGACCAACCGAACATTTGGACTTGGAAATGGAGTGGAAACCTAACACTGCTTATCATCCTGAGAACATCATACCCACAAAGCATGGTGGTGGTAGCATCATGTTGAGAGTTTCCAGTGGCTTCTTCGTAGCATCTTTAGCTACCACCTTCCCTACCTGGTCAGTGACTTTTTATTGGACGGTTTCCTCATAAACCTTTATTGATATTTTTTTCCAGAATGTTGTCCTGACTTGCTTTGATAGCTCATTAGTCTCTATGATGCTATTTGTTAAGGTATTTTCTCTAACAACTCTCAAGCCTTGCAGGAGCAGGTGCATGTTTATTGATATTATGTGACGATTATTTTTGATTATGTGAGTTTCAGTGACAATTCTATGGGCTGGAATTATGTAGAATCCTGATATTTTATTTCAGTTAAGTCCATTTCATTTCCAGATTGTAAGACTTCATATTTTTCAGTGGTGGGGGCACGCACTTATAGAAGGCAGTGTACATTAGATTTTCATAGTTGTCCCTTTGAGCACTTTAAATTTCATGAAACTTTTTTCTCTTCTAATAGTTTTGCGTTGTTCTTCCGATATGGACTCCTTGGCTGTATTTGTGACAGTTATTTTTGAGAGTAATGAAATTGTGATCTGATATGCTACAGGGAACAATAGTAGCGGTTATGATTTTGTTATTGGTTGCTCATCTGATATATAACCTGTCTAGCCCTGCAGCACTGATTCTACCTTGTCACACTTGCTCAAGTATTTTATATTAACGTTTCTTTCTTTCCGCTCATCCAACAATTCGGACTTTTCACAGTAAAAGAGAATGGAAAGTGTGCTTCTTCAATATTTCTGTCTAAAGACTTTTTTTTAAGCATCGTGTCTATATTTAAACAGCTATACATATTTATAAAGTCAACACATGCTTCTTACATTCGGCTTTGTAATCAAATGCAACGTGGCGAGACTCAGTACATGGTCTACTTTGTTCTGTTCGGCACTGTTTTTCTTGTAGAGAAACTCCATTTGCGCTTTTTTTCAAGTTTGATATACTCAGACAGCGTTGCTTGATTTGGTTTACCCCTCACCTTATTAATGTTTAAAGGAGCGTAGTATGAAATCCTCCATGGTGTTAACAAGGGTTGAAGAGGAGCAAAGAAAAAAGAAGCAAGTTAAGATAAGGCCACCATCCATGTGCATCTTCTTTTTTCAGCTCTATTCGCTTTCCTAGCTGATGTTATAATGTTTTTTAACATAAAGCACTTCTGTTTGGAAATGATTTCATAGAGAGTATTTCATATCCATGCGTTAAGGTCTGAACAGCAGTAGTTACACCATCATGCTACGCCATCCAGTAGCCTGTTTGGATAGATCTACTTTAATTTAGTATTTATATATCTGTGCATTCAGCAAACAATGCATTTTGTGTCTCTTTGGTACAAATTCACACACAGGAACGAATTTGCAAAATAAGATTCTGTGAATTGTGTAAGTAATTAAAAGTATCATTGCATATTGTAGACTGTACATGTGCACACGAGGAGCAAACTCGAGACATAACTCTCAACAGCTGTCATCATCTACATTCTCTTCATTTCCCTCATTATCGGTTAAAACATATTTCCCACTTTTTAGAGGTTTTTTTTTCACTTTCCAGATTAAACTTTTAGTTCCTTGCGTAATCGTGCTCATTATTACATTGTAGCTCAGGTAATGGAGTGTTGCATGACTTGTGAGAGTCACTCACCTCCTGTGGAGCCTTAGGCTCTTTACCAGTCTCATTACAGTTTCCTTCTTGGAGAGCCATGGTGTTAACTCCAGCTGGTTTTTATAACCATGGATGTTCCTACTCTCTCCATATATATTAGCCTCTTTTCTTTGTTCAATTTGTAAAAACTTGCCCTTATTTTCCACTTTCTCAAGATCTGCTTGGTCTGCACAGTTTTTCTGATTGTTAGATTCAAGAGTTTATTGTTATATGTACAGGACACAGTTACAAACTCCTCCAGCAACAAACATTTAAACTCAGTGGATCTGAATACAGCGGGAGGTACAGTGGCAGAGCCAACCTGTTGAAGGACGAACTATGACATAGAGTTGGGTGGTGGTCAGCAGGGGTAGATCCAGGATGCTGGATCTGCTGCTGAGCCCCCCTGAGGTGTCTTGCTCTTAAATCGATGAAACACCAAGGAAGGAGGGTGCCCATCTGATGACCGGCTTTAGCTACCAAGCCTTGTGCAGTTGAGAGATGTAGTCAAGCCTTGACCTGGTGCTTGCAAGGAGGATAGAAGGAGAGGAGAAAGCGATGCCCCTGGCTCACAGTTGGTACCTGTAAAGGTGGTCCAGTTGCGATGGTTCCATCGTATTATGCATATATCATATGTACAGGTCACAGTTAGCTAAACAATACATTGAAAACTCTGCAACTCCTTCAGCAACTTCTGACATCATATAAACTAGACACAAGGAAGACAGAAAAAGATGAATTACAAAGTAATTGTAAAGAAGAGTGCAACATAAACGCTCGTGGCCCATGATGCTTTTGTCATTTGTAAGTGTAAGTGTGTGGGGTAAAGCTCGATACCTCTTGATATTTTCTTTCAAAACAGCACAAACAATCAGCTGTCTCCGTACTCAGTTCTCATTGACACCTCTAAGGTCTTATCTGGAGTGATCAGAAATACGAACACCTGTCACCTGAATGAAAATACAGGTTTCAGCACAGACTTTTGCAGCCTAGAGGATGTTACTGGCACATTTCCCAAACCTAGTAAGCTCTTTAGTGATTGTTTCATTAGGCACAAAAGGTGGACTGTTTGAAAAGGTGCACTCAAGGGTGTTATCTGTACAAAAGTATCCTATCCCCAAATCCCCCTCACAACGAGCTCTTTTATTAAACTTTCCTTTCTTAGGAACACAATGATGTTCGAATTCATCCTAGATGCTGAATTAATGTGTTTTTATGGCTTATAATATCCCCAATAGCCATAAACACAACTCTGAGGTATTCATTTACATCCCTTTTTAATTGAGAAAGCCGGCATTTCCCCCTCAGGGAGAGACTCCAAGCCTCTCTTGCACAAATTATAGTGTTCTACTGCACAAACTACTCCAGACAAACAAGTGCAAAATATTAACATGATAAAAAGATAGGGGGAAAAAGATAAGCATTGAAGATACAGGTACAAAGAAAGAGCTCAAAAATAAGCATACCAGTTTTACTTCCCAGCATTGGGGAAGGGAAGGGAAGGGAAGGGAAGGGTAGGGTAGGGTAGGGTAGGGAAGGGAAGGGAAGGGAAGGGAAATTATAGTAAAGGAAATGAAAGGAAAGTGTAAATAAAAAGAAGGCAATTACTGTTGTAAATTAGCCTCTGTAATTTCACTCTGTTGGTGTAGGAATATATCCTGCCCGTGCAATGATAATACAGGACAAGCACATGTATTTTGTAAACTGGCTAAATGGGCACTTAGTCCAGCAGGAGGGGAAGTGAAGGAGGAAGGGAAGGGAAGGGAAGGGAAGGGAACAGAGAGGAAAGCTAAAGTATAGGATAGGACATGGTAGAAGAGGAAAGGAAACAAAGAGGAAAGCCTCAGTCCATAAAGGAAAGGGAAGGGAAGGGAAGGGAGAAAGGAAAGATAAAGTATATGAAGGATAGGAAAGGAAACAGAGAGGAAAGCTAAAGTATGTAAATGACAGGAAAGGAAAGGAAAGGAAAGGAAAGGAAAGGAAAGGATAGGAAAGGAAAGGAAAGGAAAGGAAAGGAAAGGAAAGGAAAGGAAAGGAAAGGAAAGGAAAGGAAAGATAAAGTATATGAAGGATAGGAAAGGAAACAGAGAGGAAAGCCTCAGTCCATAAAGGAAAGGAAAGGAAAGGAAAGGAAAGGAAAGGAAAGGAAAGGAAAGGAAAGGAAAGGAAAGGAAAGGAAAGGAAAGGAAAGGAAAGGAAAGGAAAGGAAAGGAAAGGAAAGGAAAGGGAAGGGAAGAAAGGAAAGGAAAGATAAAGTATATGAAGGATAGGAAAGGAAACAGAGAGGAAAGCTAAAGTATATGAAGGGAAGGAAAAGAAAGGAAAGAGAAGAGAAGAGAAGAGAAGAGAAGAGAAGAGAAGAGAAGAGAAGAGAAGAGAAGAGAAGAGAAGAGAAGGTGTATGATGAGATAATGATCAGAACATAAAGGGAATGTAGATCGTCGAAATACCAAAACATCTCAAAAAACACATTTATCCAAATAAAGTATTTCCAAAAATAAGTATTTCTTTTTTAATGTATAGACTATTTGCCACATCTGTATTGCCTCTTCCAAGGCTGTTACACTAGTAGTAGTATGTTTTGCAGCATTCCACAAACGCCAGTCTGTATCTAAAACTACTGATAAACAACTTCGACTAATTTTAACACATTTTGCAATTATAGAATCTAAAAAACTAAGCTATAAATCTAAGACAATAAAGCTAATTAAAAAAATATATATAACAGTAGTGAGCTGTATAGTGAGTAGTGTGGTGGGATGAAAGAAGAATGGACAGGATAGCAGGGTTCCGGAGAAGAACAGGTGAGTAAGACGAGAGAAGGATAGGAAGAATATGAGCGAGGATGAATACATCAGCAGTTTCCTCTGTCCCTGTTCACTTTATCACTTCCGTCTACTGAGTTCAAGTTACTGACCTTGCATGATAATTAATATTCTCTCTCTCCCTCCCTCTCCCTCTCTCTCTCTCTCCTACAGAGATGAACAGACATCATTACTCTCTGTATGTGCACAACTGCCGACTGGTGTTCCTACTGAGAAGAGATTACACCCAGAGCTCCTCGTTCAGACCAGCCGAGTTTCACTGGAAACTGGAACAGGTGAGAGGGAGATACAAATAGAGAAAAGAGAGGGAGATAAAAAAAAAAGAGAGAGAGAGGAAGGCATGAAGTTTTTTTGTTGTTTTTTTCTCTGTATGTGTGCCTTATGAACTATTGTCATGGAGGAATTCAAAGATGAGAGGAAAGATGGAAGGGACGTAGGATTGAAGAATGACACAGGTCAGAGATCATCAGTGGACAGCTGAGTCTTTCACCGAGAAAAACGGCATGATGGGTCATTTAATGTGACAGAGCTGCTCTATTGATTGGACAAGGACAAAAAGACACAATATAACAAGAAACATGTCGGCATGTCTGTCATTGTGTGTGTCCGTTTTATTGAGATTGAATCAGAGCTATTATTACATCCTTAAGTGGTTTAACCAATCAGAAGCTCGATCATATGAACATATAGCTTGCTGGTTCACTTATCCAGCTCTTTTATTTGAGTCTATTTAGTCCTAAATATGCTTATACAGCCAGATTAGACAGAACACATAAGATATGGAAGTGTTTTAAAAGGGCATGATGTTAAGGAGCTTAATTAAGTTATGTTTTGGAAATTGTTATCTGTTATTATATTATTTATTCTATGGCCTTGTTTTTCTCCACATAAAAAAATCCCAAAAATTCTAGCCCATGGCTGCTTCTGGTTTAAATATGAATACAGACACACTTAAAATTATTATATATTATTATAATGTGTAATTTATTAAACTATTAAAAAACTCTACACTATTTATTTTGCATTAAATATTTTGTACTGCTGATATTTTGCAATTAAATTTAAATGAATCAATTCATGCATAAGCCTCTGAATCATTCTGGCAATAATGATTTATACATTATTGAAGAATCACTCAAAAATGAATCACGATAAATCAGGAACAACTCAATTATTTCTCTTGCCATTGATATAAAATTTTATCAGCTAATATTAGCGCTTTTTTAATTTTTCTTTTTTCTTTTTAACCTTTCTTTCTCTCTTTCTCTGTCCCTCTGTTATGATTGAGAAAGCTCCAGGGCTAAAAGTTTCATTAAGCCCTCAATCTTTCACTCGCCTCCGTAATCTTTAAAGCTAAATGACCTCTTTAGTATTGCCAACTCTTTTCCCCTCATCTCTCTTTCTCTCGCTTTCCATCTCGCTCTCCTCCCTTCGTCAGCCTGCACTAATCAATTTCCACAAAACCACCTTGCACATACACGGGTGCGGATGAAAGAGACGAGGATCTGTTCAAATGTCAGCGTCTGATCATGAGAGAAGGAAAATGATGGCAATTACGGTTGTAAATTAGCCTCTGTAATTTCGCTCTGTTGGTGTAGGAATATATTCTTTCAGCCAGAGCAACGATAATATAACACAAGCACGTATATTTTAAATCGGCTACACGGCCACTTAGTCCAGCAGGAGGGGAAGTGAAGGAGCAAAGGTGAGAGAGAGAGAGAGAGAGAGAGAGAAAGAGAGAGATGTGTGTGATGTGTGTAGTGCATGTTCCAATTAAAAATCTGGCACTCCAGAGTCCCTGTATGTCCCGTACATACAATAGGTGCACAGTAAAACTGCAAACAATGCATACAGGGTAGAAATATATCTCTATCCATTAATCATACAGATATAAAAAGGGCAATCAAATTATGGAAGCAGCTAAAAAATAGCACCTAAGCTCATATCATTAGAAAGCTCTGCAATAGCAGGAGCTGAGTAAGGAAAACAGTCATGAGTCATTTTTTAAGCTCAACAACACTCACAATCCCAAAAGATTTATTTATTTATTTATTACATTTTTTTGACTTAAGGTATCACTCCACAATTAGAGGAAACAGAGCACCACAGACATACTGTACCATTCTGAGCTTATAGAATATAGCTTTATACTGCACTCTTTACGGATTTAACACCTTAATCTCTTTACCAAATACTTCATTCATCTGCAACTACATTATCCAGGTCAGGGCCACAGTGGATATGAAGTCAGGCATGGGAATGTTGGGCATGAGGTGGGAATACACCCTGGATGGAATTACATTATTTGTGCCTTGCAGGGCAGCTTGCACACACACTGGGGTGTTTGTGTATATCGTGTTTTATTTTATATATATATATATATATATATAACAGATTTGATTTATTGCTCCAAAACAACAGTGTTTAGTGACTGAGATTTAATAAGCACCTAAAAGCTGTGAGATCTTTGAAATGAAGCTAGGTATAGTATAGTGCAATAATGTTAAAGTGAAATGCAGTAAACAAAACTGTTATTACTGCAGATTTTTGTCTGTTCACAGACTGGTTTTAAGAGCAACTTTCATGTTATTTTGTTTCTGTTATAATCCTGTCATTGGTTTATTACCTGACTCTCTTCTCCTCTTCTGTGTCTCACCCTTGATTAATTGGTGTACTTGTACTTTGTCATATCTAGTACTTATATATCAAATCCAATCCACAGTAAGCCGAGTGTGTCGTTTGACCTTAGGTTAAGTTGTCTGTATTTGCCACATATACATTACTGCACAGTGAAATTCTTTCTTCGCATATAACATCCTTGGAGGGTTGGGGTCAGAGCGCAGGGTCAGCCATGATGCAATGTCCCTGGAGCAGATTGGGTTGGGAACCTTGCTCAAGGGCCCAATGGTGGCCACTTGGCAGTGCTGGGGATTGTACCCCAATCTTCCAGGCAATGACCCAGAGCCTTAAGCACTTGTGCTACCACCACCCCCTATTTTTGGCTGTGATATTGGCTGTGACCTCTACAATGGACTTAATTGACTTTAGCGAAACACATCCCTATGAAAAATTAATTATAATAATTCAGGTACAAACTTTATACATCATACATTCATCTACCTACTGACATGGTTTACTGAGGTGGGAGGAAAACTGAGAAGCAAACCCACAGGCTGTAACCCAAGCTCAGGATTAAAAGGTGAGATGGCAACACTACCCACTGCTCTACCGCTGGACAAATTTTTTTTATCAATAAATGCTCTGAGCATTTTATCAATACGTTTTCCAGACATGGTTTCTACTGCAAGCAGCAAAGCAATTTTAGCCACAGAGGAATCAAAATTGATCTTATGATGACATGCAGTTTAACAAACTCAGAAACTACACAGACCTGTTAGTTCCTCAAGAGCTCATGGTTGCACAATTCTTCATGACTATAAACTGTTGTAAAAAGGACATTATCCTTATACATTTGCATTATTTACTGTCCGGTGTCACACAAATGATCCTTCTTCTGAGCCTGGTTCCTCTCAATGTTTCTTCCTCTTATCACCTCAAGGAGTTAAGAATAAATAGTAGCTTAACTTTTAATTTTCTTTTTTAATTTTTCCATGTTTCTATTCTTCTATAAAGCTTCTTTAAGACAATGTCCATTTTTAAAAGTGCGGATTTTCCCTAATTTTGCTATGGCTGAATTAACATTGAAATTTCAACTTAGGGACCAATTTGCAAGGATGAATGAAGTAAAACATAAAACATAAAAATGTACAGTATTTTGTTTTTAAGGTAGATTCTAGCTTTTTTTAAAAATCTGTTAGAAAGAATTATTATAAGGAGATAGCATGGTAATAGAAACACAGAAGTCAAGGTTATTTTTATTTATTTATTTTTTTTTTATTTATTTATTTATTTATTTTTTTTCTTTGTTTATTGAAGTGCTTGGTGAAAATCTAGGTCTTTAGTCTTCGTTAGAAGACAGTCAGTGACTCAGCTGTTCAGCTGCTCAGCTCAGAAGTTCATACCACCACCTGGGTGCCAGGACAGAGATGTTTTGATGCATGTCTTCCTTATATCTTGAGGAATGTAGGGTCAAGTCAAGCTGTGAAATGAACATGGTCCAGAGCAAGGTTTGACAAGTGCCTTCAGGTAGGTGGGGGGTTTGTTTTTGTCTCGGAAACGTGGAGGTGATACTTAGCAAGGCAGAAGTCTAATCTGGAGGAAAGCTGGGATAGTGTAGAGGTTGTGCTGGGTTAGGATAAAAAGGGTAACTTTTTAACCAGCGCAACTTTAACTGCAACAGCAGTTATAAAACACTTCCCAGATTTCATAGCTTAGGGGAACCTGAAAGCACGCTACACACCTGTGCTAATTAATTAGTAATTTAACCACAGACACACTAAAACAATACTAAAGTCAACAGTACAGAGCCAAGGGGATAGTAAACATAAACAGGGGTCTCATTTATCAAAGTGTGCACAGAACAAGTTCTAATTCTGTTTGTAAGAACCACCAGGATTACCCAGGAACACTGGCATTTATCACACATGCATAAGCATAGCTGTGAGTTGACACAGATTAATCCTACACACTCTATAATGCCCTGCTTGTGCATGGCTATAGTCATTTACATAATGAACCACCACCAAATCACAATATAAGGTAAACAACTGTCCTTCAGAAGCTTGATTTTATGTCCTTGTCTCGACCGTTGCCTTATTAACAATCGGAAAACTTGCATTGACGTTAAAAAATCCAGCATTACTCCTGTCCTTTCTGTTGCCATATTTTGGTGTTGCGACATGAGTGATATAGATGCATGTGTCATTACTCGGCTTAGTTCGGGAAATGCCAGATCTGCCTCCAATTTCTCATTGTAATACATGAGAAATGAAAAACATATCCCCTGTTCCCAAAGCAGTGTGAGCCAAAATCTTCAAGCAAAGCATCTAAATCCCTCTTTAGATGTGCATTCTATACGATTCTACTTTACATTTAATCTGTGTCACCTGTCTTTACCTAGAGCACCATTGCGAGCAATTACTGTCCATTATGCTGACGTGAATGACAATAAGTGGGACGGCAGCTAGTCATCAGCAGTTAAAGATTACACTGTTCTGTGGGTTTCTGTACAGAAATGGTCAGGAGTAGTTCTATATATATATATATATATATATATATATACACACACACACACACACACACACAGAGACACACACACATCTTCATGCAGAGGAATAAGTCGATAAATCAGCTCTAGGTGGAGATAACTATGAGTAAACAAGGGTGATAACTGAGAAGCAGAAGATACCTCAAAGCACTGATTGGAATCAACTGATTGGTTTCTCATTATTAATTCACTGTTGGTTCCTTCGGAGCTGCTGCTGCTATCAAACCTGCCCAATTTACACCAGCTTCCCTCTTTCTTCTACTCATCATTGGCTGTTGCCTGTAATGCATTTACATCATTGAACATCATTTATTACAGCTTTCAAAGAGTAAAATATTTAATGTTATTGTCATTCTTTAATTTCCACACACTCTCGAACCCAAATGGAGCTTGTGGTGCCAGTAAAGTAGTTTGAATTGAATAGAATGGAATTGAATTATACTAAATTGAGAGAAAAGAGAGACCATATGATCAGGAGATTGGATTTTTCTTCCAACTGTGCAGAGAATTGAGCAGCTGAGGGAATTACTAACCCCTGCACACACACACACACACATACACACACACACACACAGTATTACAGTGTGTTTGTATATGATCATCCGTATGACCTTCACCGTGGTTCTCCACTCAGCCACATGCAAAATTTTTCCGGCTTCAGCCAGACCTTGACCAGGCCCTTCTACAGTGGCACACACACACACACACACAGTCATAATATCTTTGTGAGGAATGTCTACTGATATAATTACTGTAAATATGCAGCTAATTAACACTATGCTGTACTTAAATCCTACCTGGCCCTTAACCACACTAAACAAAAATGGCTCTTTTAGGGGTTTTTGATTCTTTGTTTTTGTTTTCAGCAATTTTCCTCGTGGTCATGTGCCAAATGTCCCCACAAGGTCAAAACTGTCAGATATTCCTATCATTGAGGGGACCTTTGTTTCTCAGCAAGGCACACACACACACAAATTATTAACCTGAGCCTTCTTTAAAATTCATATAGTGTCATGTTATTCCCTGGGTAACCTCAAGGATTTCAAGGAACCCCCATCACACACACACACACACACACAGTCTATAACCCCCAAGTTTCTGACACTAAATGTAATGATGTTATGTTATTTGATGAAGAGAGACCCAGTAGGAGCTCACAATAGGGCTAAGGGGCATTTTAGTCCTCAGAATAGCAATGAGGACATCAAACAGTTCGAACACAAGGCTGCAAATCGATGGAGAGTCAGAACTGATAGGGTGTAATTGTGAAGGCTTTTCTCTGACTTCGAAAGATAGTCCACAGCAGGATTCAGAGAACAGGCAAACATGGGCCGAAAAACAGGTCAAAAAATGAAACCTTCATAATTTTTCCTTTCATCAAATATAGACCAAGCCGTTTTTAGCATTTGGGTTGCTCCTGCTATTTTATAAATATTTGTATATGAAAGGTGTTATTGAGTCTGTGGCTTCTGATTTGTGTGATAAAGATGATAAAGGTGGGATATGCTATTTGTATAGCTCTAAATCTACTAGCCCTTACTTGCTAGCCTTCATTGCACCTCTGCTGCTAAACTAAAGAGGTAAACTTCTAGCACCAAACTTATATAGACTTATACAGCTGAATCCTTAATGCTGGTAATCCATCAAGGTCAAAATATAGCCTAAGTAGGTCAAAACCAGAAACTCTAGGAACAAGACTTGTGCAACAAGAAAAAGAGGTACTTTGAAATAATAAACAAGATCAGAAATACACTGGACTACTTAGAGAAGCAAACCATTGGGGAATAGAAATGTACTTGACAGAAGATTTTTTTTTATTAAGCCCCAATGACCTTGTCTATGGAATTACTAAGGATGAATGAATTAACCCTGTAAATATATCATGCAGTAAGTACAAAAGGGGGGTGCGCACAAAATAAGTCATGCCAAAAAAATAGGGAAAACAAATACAAAAATAGGAACATTCAAAAATTCAGAGAAGCAAAAGTAATGGAACAACAAACACAATAGTCCAAACTGTAATTCAGAGTCTCAGGTCAAAAACAACTAAAGATCAGTTAGGGGCAAAAGAGCTACACTACCACTCAAAAGTTTGGGATCACTTGCATATTTCAGCTTGATTTCAGCTACGGAGGAAGACTCCATCAGCCAATCCATCTTGTGGGAGATGCTCCAGGAAGCATGGGGTGAAATCTCTTCAGATTATCTTGAAAAATTGACAGCTAGAATGCCCAGGCTGTAACTGCTGCAAAACATTCATCATTTCCATTAAAATCATTATTTCTAACTCTGACATGTCAGCATGTCCTGTTCTTTTGCTATATTTTCTATTCAGACTAATTTCAGATGTGTTTTCTTGGAAAACAATACAATTTTTCAGTGATCCCAAACTTTTGAGCGGTAGTGTATATCCAAAGACAAACAAGAAAACACAGCAGATAATTATAAGAGGGCTTTGTAACGTCACAAATTGAAATAAACTGAGCGTATACCTCACAAAGAGGCACTGGCACAAAGACTTACCAAACACATAAGCAGAGAACTAGTGAGCTTAATTAAAAGTCTGATGATTGTGACTGTTTTACAACAGGAGTTGTAGTCCATGGCGGCCATATTTGTCGATGCCTCCAAATGGGATTCGAGGTGTTGTGCTCTGTGAGACTTCGGTTCAATCCGAGTAAAGTATTTGTATTCATTTACATCCCAAGTGTGGGTGAGGGGGTGTGGCCAAGGCAGAATCATTGTGTAAAACAGAACATTGGAAATAAGGAATTTATTTTATGGTAGAGGATCCATCAGTGAGATCCCTAAAACTTCCTAACACCATAGTCAGGATAGATCAGTCACAAATCAAGTGCTATCTTTGAGAGGATGACCTTTATGTTACCCTACATTTTTGCATTTTTTAAAATTTCTGTGTACAAAAGCACGCCAAGTTTACCAGAAAAAGTAGAAAGCCATAGACAGCTAGCAATGAAATTGCAATAACAGCGCACTGTGAACTGTCTTGTTTAGCAATTTGAAAATGCTGGCAATGTTTATTTATTAAAAGCTGGCACATTGTACACTTTTTTCCCCATTTCTATTTCAATTTAATGTTGTGGAATATATGTGACACAAGGTAGTTCCTGTTATCACTTACATTCTAACAGCAATAAACAGTCACTCCCTTAACAGCCTTGCTTTTTTCCCCCTTCCTTGAATTTAATAGAACATAAAAATGTAGCTTCTGGTGTTACAGAGAAATCAGAAAGCACTCTATCCTGAAGATTTTTCTCTGATGGAAAACATAGTTACTTTGTTGTTAATGTAAATTTGTTCTGTCTGTTACAAAACACTCACGACGGAGAGGCTGTCCACAAATAAATAGATAGAAATCTTCACTACATTAATAATGACACATTGATTAATTCACTTACGAAACATCCATCACAGTGAATTAGATGTTACTAGAGAAACAACTCAAATGGATGCATTAATATGCAACTGATTTGCAGCTGGACTACTGTGAGACAAATTGGATCAACACTTTCTGGCCAATCAGAATTGAGAATTTGCTGAGAAATAAATGTATTTTAAGCAATATTTCATGAGGTAAGGGGCACAGTTTGTGTGTTCTTTCCATGCTTTAGTGGTTCCCCAGTCTAAAGACATGTGAGACAGGTTGGGACCCAGACCTGGGTGTCTCTCATCTGTGCCCCGAGTCCACTGGAATAGACTCCAGGTTCCCTGTGACCTTGTGTACAATAAGTGACACAGAAAATGAATGGGTGGATGGGTGGATGGGTGGATGGATGGATGGATGGATGATGAGTGTAAGTGCTACCTTTTATATTTTGGTTACTACTATCGCAAAGGTTATTAAAATGTATCAGTATTATTGACTTTGACAGTGTGCTGTAAACATTATTTCTGCGGAACACAGAAGTGAAAGCTTGCTCTGCTCCTCATGTTGTTAATTAATGACCTGAGCAAAAGATCAGTATGATTTCCTGGACCTACTCTCTCGATCTCCTTTTCTTTCTGGTTCTCTAATTTATCACCTACAATAAGACAAATAAAAGACATGTATTGTGTTTCTTCAGTGCCCTTGATAACTCACGCTCACAGATTATTACAAAACTGCTACTTTATTTTGCATAGCCAATCTAGACATGCAGCTTTGTTTTTCTTTGCACTGTTTCTCTCTTTCGCTCCCCCTCTGTCACACTGATAAATTGCTTTGCTTTTTTAAAAAGGCTTCAGCTCTAAGTCTTTTACCACCTCGATTGATTCAGCAGTCTACTCTTACTGAGCACACAGTGAGAACATATCACCTTCAGGCACTCTCCCCTCAAATTGACCTCTGCCCTGTGTGTGTGTGCATTCAGTTGTACTCAATTTGTAAGGACCCAGTGCCCAGGGTTTTCTGGGTACTTATATACTGTATATATGCACCATATAGGTGTATATATAATTAACTGAAGTCTGCTAAGCAAATCCACACACCTGCACAATATCAAGTGTTTAAAAAAAACTTATAAACTTGATAAACAACTGATGCTGTATGTCTGTATATCACACAGACATGCAAGAGGTAGTGTGGCAGGTGCTCTTTTATTTATAGTAAAAGGAGGTAAGTATGGTAAAAGGCTGTGTGGTGGAGTTGCTGTCTTCGGCGGCATGCTTGGTGGACGAAGCTTCCAGGCAGGGCTGAGCAGTGATGAGCCAGGACACAGTGAGCTTCAAAGGGTGCAGTGGGTTTGGGGAGTGTTGTCTTCACTACTGTCAATGCACTCTGGAAGATGTATGTGTTGCACCCTTTTATACACTCCCTGATTCTCACTGAGGATGAGTCTTTGCTGCCACTCTGATTGGCTGCCAGCTGTGATTGCTTCTGCTACCCCACCCTGCAGCCATGTGCTCTTCCGCTTTCCATAACACTGGGGGTTGAAGTGGTGCTGTTCTTTCAGCACCTGGGCAGCAGTTGTGCAAGAAGCATATTAAGGCTGTGTTTGGGCGACTGTGTGGGCAACACTGTCACAGTGTTTCCGAGAGGTTGGTATGGACAACAGAGGGGAGGTTGAAGTCAGGGTTCCAGAGGAAAAGGGAACTGGTCAGCACCTGGAAGTCCTGGAACGCCCGCTCCGTTTCAATAGTCCAATGGACCCGGTCTTGCTGGCCTTTCTTGGTAAGGTCTGACAGATAGGAAGCTAGCAAGGAGTAGCTAGGCACAAAGCATTTGCCAACCCCAGAAAGGTACCCTGTAGTGGGGCATGGGTACTCTCTGCCTGCCCCCACTTTTTTCTTCTGTGGAATCAGCAGTCCCCATCCAATGCGATACCCCATGTACTGTGTCTTGGTCAACCCCAGATGGCAATTGCATGGGTTACCTATCAGCCCGGCCTTCCGGATCTCTCCAAGATGGTACAGGTGTTCTGACCAGGTGGTGGAGTGGATGACATTGTTGTTGATTTAAGTGGCCACATACTGACGATGGTGTCTCAGAATGATCTCAGTGAATCTTTGGAATGTTGCTGGGGCCCTGTGCAGGCCGAAGGGGAGAATCCCTTAGTGCCAGTGGCTGTAGGCAATGTTGAAGGCAGTGTTGAGCTTTACTTTGGGGCTAAAGCCAATTGCCAATAACCTTTTGTGAGGTCTCAGTCTTTTTTTAGCCACAAAGGAATCTGCACGACAGTATCCATATACTTTGGTTTATAACTATACACCCACAGGTAATCTCTGGTCTTCGGCCTCAGGATAACATCCTTATCTGTGATCTTACCCATTAGTCTCTTGGTCCTTTTGGGTTCCACTTTCTTATTGAAGGAACACAAGGGACCTACATTTTCATACAATATTTACAATAATATACCTTATTGTTTGTATTTGTATGGACTTATTTATGCTTTAGAGTAACTGTAACTGAGTTTTGCCGGTAAAATTCAGCAAGGTCAGATTAGCTTTAACAAGAAAAAAATCGTATATATTATATAACACAAAACGTAAAGTTTTTGCTGTACAAACATGATAAATACATCAGCTTGGCTTTTGAGTGTACTAATGTATAAGTATTGTACTAATTAGGCAATAAGTACAGCTTGCTTAGGAAGACAATAATCTGCTAATTAGCCATTCTGCTAATTCTGTTTTTTCATTGTTTAATAAAAAACAAAATATAAAAGGAATTGGCAAAGAGGAAATGGCAGAGAAAGGAAGTTTGAAAATGCATGAAAAAAGGTCAGTGGTAAATTGACCTTAGAAGCTACAAATGATAATAAGAAGCCAATTATGAACGTTGATAGGGCTTTATGGTTGTGGTCAGGTACAGAAGTTAAACAAAGTAAGTTATTCAATATAAAATAGCTGTGTGTGTGTGTGTGTGTGTGTGTGTGTGTGTGTAACTGTGTTTTTCCTTTCTTACAGTATTAACATTCACAGTTCTCTATGGCCTGTGCAGAATACACACGCTATGTTCAGGTTATAATGAAGGCACATCGGCTGCCTGTCATATTGATCATCGTGCATCTCTTTTATCCGTACTGCTCTCCTATTCATATTGGCCATGGCAGAAAATCAATCGAAGCATGGGGAGACAGGGACAGATTGAAGATGAGATGAATGTCAAGTGACATTAAATGTTGGAATTATTAGAAAATAGAGCACATCTATTCAGGTTCATAACTACAAAATTGTTTGTCAGAATGCAGGAAGAGGCCAGTCATTGAAATTTATATCTTTTCTTTGATTCCTGTCTATCTTGCTGTTTATTGATTTATTTCTTTTCCCATTGGAGAACCTTATCGACATTTGTCTGCATTAATCAGCTTACAAATTCATGTTTAGATTTAATGCAAAATGGATATACCTCATATGGGATGAGTATTCATATGGGATGAATCCAAGTATTGTGTTTTTCATACATGCCTTGAACATACGTGATTTTTCAATTCTCTTTTGGCAAAGTAGCATAGTCGGGATCATTATTTCCCATCTTTTTCAAGCTGCCATTTTCCTGAAGCCTAACACTTACCACTGCTATGCTGATGACACACACTACTTCTCTTCCTCCATCCACCTCAAAGGCTCAGAGAAGATATCAAACTACCTTTTCTGAGATCTCTTCCTCCCCATTGAAGACTTGTCATCTGAAACTCAAACCTCAAAAAAAGATCTATGCTGGACCTGTCAATCACCATCCACATCCTCAGACTCACCATCAGACTGAAAATTTTGGTCTGATTTTAGATGGCAAGCTCAACTCCTCTGATCATAATTCATCAACCGCTTAATCCCACGAAGTTCTTCTTGACAACATCAGAAGAAAATGACCTCTTCTATTGAAACCTTCCTCCTTGTTCATAACTTCCTGAAGTTCTTTTATGTGACTCCCCTACTGAGATAACTCCATGTTCCCTGTTCATGCAAAAATTAAATTCAAAACTTTTGTCCCTGTGTTATTTTGTAGTCTCTGAGGGATTGGTACCACACTATCCATATATTTTGGTTTAGAACTACAAACCCACATGTAAACTCTGGTCTTAGGCTTCAGCTTCAGGGTGACTGATGTCCTTCTCTGAGCTCTTAGCTACCATAAGCCTCTTGTTCTTTCACGGGTCAGGATTTCAATGGAGGAACGCATGGGGCCTACGTTTTCATACAATATATAATATACTTACAAATACATTACAATACATACATTGTTGCAGCCAAAAATACTTGCTTTTTTACAGTGTTACAGTGTAGAACTTACGATGTTTACAAGTTTACAAGCACTGGATTCTAGCAGTAAAGACACATGATATTACACGCTATGATTGCTCTACCCATGTTTGGTGCACATTTATTGAAGAGTGCTTTGGCTCATGAATAAAGAATTCTATTATCATCTTGGGATCACAAAGACACTACATTTTCCAGATACAAGGCACAAAGGGACTCCCAGAGATGATTGATCTTGGAACTGAAAGGTTGAACTGAACCCTACAACACTAACAAAAAGACCTGGTGAAGGAGTTGGAGACTTTGGCTACCAAAGTATGTACATATATCACCTGTTATGTAATGAAGAAGCTCCTATTATAGGACGGGCATTAAAAAGCCACACTGATGTTTTATCATCATATTGGAAGAGTGTTTTCTAGTTAGATAAAACAAATTTGCCATAATATTCTGCACTATGCATGGAGGAAAGGCTTTTTACCAGAAGAACACCATCCCAAATGTGAAGCATGGGGGTGGGAGCGTTATGTTGCAGGGACATTTTGTTGGAAAAGGTACAGGTACACTTCAGAAAATAGATGGTATCATGAGGAAGGAGGATTATCTAGAAAAAAAAACACTTGAACGTTAAAACTTGCATGTGCCCGCAATAAAAAAAAAGCCAAAAGCAGAGCTTTATTTCTTTCTTGCATTTGATCATAAATTCTCTACAGAACTTCTAACTATATAATAGCATACTCATAAATGTTCTCAAAGCCTTTAATGTTAGGTAACAGTGCACCCTGAGGACAACCATAAACATTTGGACCTTATGCCTATTTAAGAATTCCCTTTGGGTTATATAATTACCACCTATCTATGGCTCAAGCCACTTTGCATTCAGGGTCCTTTTGATTTTTTTTAAATAGCATCCTCAGGATTTCAATAGTCACCTAAAGAGGTTGGAAGGGTTTTTTTTTTTCAGTCAGAAATCTGGCTTCTGACTCAACAGTGGCTCTTCAGCAGTAGAGGATCCCAAGTACTGTCAAGTAACTAGGCTTCTGCCAAACTACTGTTCCTTTCATGATGTAGTAAACACCTCTATCAGACCTAAGAACCTCAGTAAATAGAGCGAGCTTTTAACCCAGCTTCTGGATGCCAGAGTGCCTACATGCCTACAGACAGAGGAGTGGGTGAAAGCACGAGAGCGTGTAGGTTTTTTTTTTAAGTGATGAAAAGTGTGGCTGCGAGAGAAAAAAGGAAGTGAATGAAAGATAAATTAACTGATGTCTTGTAGGAATGGGGCAGAAAGTGTGACAGAGATTGCAAAGATAAGGTGTAGCCATTTTTGTCTTGCGGTACTTTTCCTCCTGTTATCTCTCTCTTTGTGTGTATATATGTGTGAGTGTGTGTACTGGACTGAGAGGTTTACAATCAGTTCCGCTAGACTTAATGACCTATTCCATCTGCAGTACAGCCAGCACAAACACACCACACACACACACACACACACACAGATTTGTATGTAACACAGCAAGCAGTCCAAATCTGCCAGCATAAAATACAGGATGACAGCAGCACAAACACAACTCAAAAACATAAGTAGAATTACACCCCCAACACCAAACACCCGCACACAGATATACACAGTGTGTGCTCATGCTGTGTAAAGTGCCACATGCCCTGACACCAGTAACTACCAGATAGGTAATTTTGTACAATTATATGTGCAACTGTTGACTCCTGCCTGTATTGTTAAGTGTCCAATCAAATGCCCAGTGCTCAAACTCCTGTGAGCAGATGGTAGTCACTGTCCTGATTCGGCTCTCCAGCTCACATCACTGCTTTTTGTTTTGCATTGAGTAAGCAGGGATGCTCAACTCCACAATACTTCACAAGCTCTTGCACAAGTATACATTGTCAGTGACAAATCACTGATCACCACTGATGCCAATGTCCAGCCACTGATCACCATGATCTCCAACAATTACTCACTGATCACCATGATCTCCAACAATTACTCACTGATCACCATGATCTCCAACACTGATCACCATGATCTCCAACAATTACTCACTGATCACCATTATCTCCAACAATTACTCACTGATCACCATGATCTCCAACACTGATCACCATTATCTCCAACAATTACTCACTGATCACCATGATCTCCAACACTGATCACCATGATCTCCAACAATTACTCACTGATCACCATTATCTCCAACAATTACTCACTGATCACCATGATCTCCAACACTGATCACCATTATCTCCAACAATTACTCACTGATCACCATGATCTCCAACACTGATCACCATTATCTCCAACAATTACTCACTGATCACCATGATCTCCAACACTGATCACCATGATCTCCAACAATTACTCACTGATCACCATTATCTCCAACAATTACTCACTGATCACCATGATCTCCAACACTGATCACCATTATCTCCAACAATTACTCACTGATCACCATGATCTCCAACACTGATCACCATGATCTCCAACAATTACTCACTGATCACCATTATCTCCAACAATTACTCACTGATCACCATGATCTCCAACACTGATCACCATTATCTCCAACAATTACTCACTGATCACCATGATCTCCAACACTGATCACCATGATCTCCAACAATTACTCACTGATCACCATGATCTCCAACACTGATCACCATTATCTCCAACAATTACTCACTGATCACCATGATCTCCAACACTGATCACCATTATCTCCAACAATTACTCAATGATCACCATGATCCCAACAATTACTCACTGATCACCATTATCTCCAACAATTACTCACTGATCACCATGATCCCAACAATTGCTCACTGATCACCATGATCTCCAACAATTACTCACTGATCACTATGATCTCCAACAATTACTCACTGATCACCATGATCCCAACAATTGCTCACTGATCACCATGATCTCCAACAATTACTCACTGATCACTATGATCTCCAACAATTACTCACTGATCACCATGATCTCCAACAATTACTCAATGATCACCATGATCTCCAACAATTACTCAATGATCACCATGATCTCCAACAATTACTCACTGATCACCATGATCTCCAACAATTACTCACTGATCACCATGATCTCCAACAATTACTCACTGATCACCATGATCTCCAACAATTACTCACTGATCACCATGATCTCCAACAATTACTCAATGATCACCATGATCTCCAACAATTACTCAATGATCACCATGATCTCCAACAATTACTCACTGATCACCATGATCTCCAACAATTACTCACTGATCACCATGATCTCCAACAATTACTCAATGATCACCATTATCTCCAGCAATTACTCACTGATCACCATTATCTCCAACAATTACTCACTGATCACCATTATCTCCAACAATTACTTAATGATCACCATTGTCTCTAAAAATTACTCACTGATCTCTAACAACTACTCACTGATCACCAATGTTCCCAATGACCAATCACTGATCACCATTTTCCTGATCAACCAACAACAGATCACTATTGATGCCAATGACAAACCACTAATCATCCATGATCTCCAACAATTACTCACTGATCACCATGATCTCCAACAATTACTCACTGATCACCATGATCTCCAACAATTACTCACTGATCACCATGATCTCCAACAACTACTCACTGATCACCATGATCTCCAACAATTACTCACTGATCACCATGATCTCCAACAATTACTCACTGATCACCATGATCTCCAACAATTACTCACTGATCACCATGATCTCCAACAATTACTCACTGATCACCATGATCTCCAACAATTACTCAATGATCACCATGATCTCCAACAATTACTCAATGATCACCATGATCTCCAACAATTACTCACTGATCACCATGATCTCCAACAATTACTCACTGATCACCATTATCTCCAACAATTACTCACTGATCACCATGATCTCCAACAACTACTCACTGATCACCAATGTTCCCAATGACCAATCACTGATCACCATTTTCCTGATCAACAAACAATAGATCACTATTGATGCCAATGACAAACCACTAATCATCCATTATTTTCAACAACTGGTTGATCAGTGATGGGTCATTAGGATCAGTGACTGATCACCATTGTTCCTAATGACCAATCACTGATCACCATTTTTCTGAACAACCAATCATTGCTCACCATTGTTCCTAACAACGAATCACTGTTAACGATTATTGCCAACAACCAATTACTAATCACCCTTGTTCCCAATGATCAATCACTGATCATAATTGAACTACCAATCACCATTATTTCCAACAATCATTAATCACCACTGTTCCCAATGTCCTAACCACTGATCATTATTATTTGCAAAAATTGCTCAGTATTCCCAGTGACGACCATTATTTCTCCCACCCATGCAATTCTTTGTTCTTTGCTTAAAGAGCTCCTCAAGGAGGTATTGACAACTAACAAGAACAAATTCTTCTATCTGTAATCACTTCCTTCCTTATTTCCTGACTGTGCACTACCACTCCTTCTGTTTTTGCTACCCTTTACTACAGAACTAAAAGTGCAGAGGGTAGAGGCAGACCTAATCCAACAACTCAGAGGGCAGAGGACATTTTGTGTGTTTCAAGCTGATTAAATGTGTTATTCCATGGTGTGGAGCATCTTGCAGGTTAGGGGGTAGGGATTAGAGTTACAGGAGTTGGATCATGTCCAGCACTACACACTGGACATTTGGTTCTGCAGTGAGGACTCACTTCCCTTTTTGGCATTTGTAATAGAAATGATACTATTTTGTAAAAATTCTCAATGTTTGGTTTGTGTCTTTATAGAAATGGAAAAAGTTTGTGGTGTCAAGATCGAACATGTTTCTTACTGAAAGAAATTAGTTGACAATGTTTTTTACTCTATTCCATTCTGTTCTGTTCAATTCTATTCTATTAAGTGTATTTGGAAATAGGGATACAAATAATGTAGATATGCAGATTGACTCTATGACAATATCTAATGACTTTTTTGACTAGTGAGTTATGCTACTTTCTCCTGTAAATAGTTCACTGATTGTTGCTCCATCACCTCTGACCATATTAAACTGGCTAGTGGACCTTTCTCAGCAAGGCAGTTAGTTGCAAGTGTATTAGCTACAGTAGTGATGATAACACAGTTTATACTTCTCGTCCACTTTATTAGACACAATCTTTTTGGGTCATGCAATACATTTTTGTACCATCACCACACACATTGGTGTGTTAGTGCTTCGCAGGGAATGGTTAACCACCCACACATTTGGTGCTCGTCTTTTGATGGATTTAGAAAAATGCACATAAATTGTGAATAGCAGATGATAACAGATGGACTGCAAAGTGCACTTGACAAATTGGCAAAAAAAAAAAAAAATATATAGATATATATATATATATATATATATATATATATATATATATATATATATATATATATATATATATATATATATTTGGAGACATGATTGCAGTGCAATTACTCTGTTAAACATGAGTGAATTTCCCGTCCTCTTTTTTTCCAGTGAAAGGATTTACATAATTATATTATAAATTAAATTGCTCCACTACCTGCAATCTCATTTCCATTTTAAAATATCTGATGTCATTGCCTGCTGGTTGTTTCTACGCAGATCATGGCTTAAAGCTGCCTTGTTCACAATACATCAATCTGAGCTGTATATGTAGGATATCTGTTCCACAGGGTACCCAATCTGGCAACCCATGGTTCCATGCAAATGGGTCAGTTTGGTAGCACAAATCCAGTCTAGCAGCCTGTTGTTCTTCTACATTTTTCTCCCCTCTATTTTTCTCCCTCAGAGTCACCTTGTCCCCACATCTCATCAATCTCTCTAGGAAGTGCTCCACAAACTCCACCCACTACACTCAAGTCCCGTTCTTTTTTTTTTCCCCATCACCTCTCTCTCTTTCCCTCAGTTTCTCTTGCTTGAGTGAACCAAAAGCATTTAGGCCATGCTCTCTCTTTCTCTCTGTCCTTTTTCTTATAGCCTGGCATCAGCATCTTTTTCAACCATTCACGTTTTCACTTATCTTTCTCTGCTGTCTCTTCAACCCTTTCTCTTTCTGGTTGGTTTGAGATCTGTGGTACAGAAATTACATTTCTTCTTGTTTGGGGGGAAAAAACAGTAGAAAGAGGAAAGGGAGGGATGTGAAAAAAGAAGAAGAGCTCTCAGTGGAAATGTCGCTTTGATGTTGTTCCCTCTTGTGCTCTCTATAGAGAGAATCAAGTACTGCTCTCTCTCTCTATCTCTCTCTCTCTCTCTCTCTCTGTCTTTCTGTCCTTCCCTTTGCGTATTTCATGCCACGTTTTTGCTTGTTCCTTCATTAATCCCCTGAGGGTTTTGTTTGCCCAGTCTTCATTTTCCATTTAAAGAATCGTTCCTCTCTCTCTCTCTCTCTCTCTCTCTCTCTCTCTCTCTGTCTCTGCTAACACTGGTGTTTGAAAATGAGCTGACGTACAAAGCTGCTTGCCATCTTAATTTTTCCTGGAAAGCGAGACGCTCTATTATGTCTTGAGGACTCAGCATTAATGAGACTGCTTTTAGATTGTGGAGCAAAAAGTAAATCAGTAGGCAGTTTGATGTTGATACACATGTCATGGAAGACAGATTTCGTTATTTGTCAGCATCAAATTTTGCACTTTCACTAAAGTCAGCAAGTAGGAATTATCCTGCTGGATATTTGGTTTGGAGAAGCTTACATGTAGCTGAGTTTTAAGTGAATTTATAAATCTCTTGCTTCCAATGATAAGCAATTTACATGGCTGAATAGTGACAACAGTTACCTTTTAACTGTTCGTGATTTGTACTAGTGGTACTGGTGTCTAATGTTATCATTTTAACTAGTATCACTAAGATGAAGTGGAGAATATATTCATACTTGTCTTCAATTATCTTTACCCATTTTTTGTTGTTAATTTATTACTTAGACCAAATGAAAAGAAATATCTATGGAAATCTTTACTCAATGAGCTGGTGTCAACAAATATGTTAAATAAATGGGAGAAATGTAAGAAATTTGTAAGAGTCACTAAACTACAGGCAGCTTTTTTCATACATTGATCAGCTCAAGCTGCTGAAATACTGCAGTCCATCCGTGGACAAATCCGTCTTCTAGACTTCTACAGATATTTTTGCCTTTTATGAGCATGCACGATGATACACAGAGACGGGAATACAAGTTAAAAATCCTCAGTTACCGTGTTGTCTGTGTGCTTGTATACAGTCCCGAACCCGTGTTTGTAGATAATGTGGTTCAAAGCTCATTTGAAGCCTGGAATTTTGAAGTTGGAGACGTAAATGTGATTATTTCTTTCCGAGAGCCGACACCGTTGTAAACAAGTGGCATGACCTCTAAATGTCTTTCTTTTTTTTTTCTTATACAAGAAGTCAAATTACTGTTGAAAGCAATTTAAAAGTGACATTGTAGAGGGCTAGGCTGAGCTAGATGTGGCTGTGTTTAACCTTTAGTGGCAGCGCAGGTCATATCAACGTCTGGTAGGTCTGTGTATATGCGTGCAGCTGTCTTAATGTAGAAGTGCAAGCAGAATGACTAAAGAGTCAGCTTGCAAATATTTGCAGTGACTGATTAAGGAGGTCGGGTGAAGACCATAGACATGTATTGATTCGTTCCTGTTTAACTCTTACCTGAAAGTGAGAATTAGTAGGCTGCATTTATTAGCCTAATGTTTGGAGGTTATATCATGCTGGCATTGAAGATCCATCGCACAATCTGCTCAGTTGCTTGGTTACTTCTGGGATTTTATCATGCTGAACCTCTGAAGGCATAGAAATGAAAAAAAATACGCTTTTTTTGTGCCTTGTTTTCCAGCCAACAAATATTCTACATGTCAGTACACTCCACATCAGGGGTTCTCGTCCTGTTTTGGCCAGTGACCTCATTTTAACAGGCCAAAATTTATGCCCCACTTCATTATTTTTTTTATTTTTTTTTATTTTTTTCAAAACACTTTCTGAGAGAAAATTGTTCATTACAGTAAAATACTGCACAGTCCACCTCCATCAATCTTTCCCTCCTGTTTAATCAAAACATGTTGCATTATATTGTGTACACTTGACTCTTTTAAATGTATGGGAATACATCACATCTCATTTTCTAATACTTAACACATTATATGCCTTTATGAATTGCCGTGTGTTGAGCCCACATCCATCAGCCTCCTCAGCAGATCTATGAGAGTGCTGGGTGTGTCACTCATTTCTAACACTCTATATTACTCTAATATGGGCCTTCAAGAGGACTAAGGTTTAAGAGACACTTCAGGATAAAACCTTTTACTTTGCAGATCCTTAACCTCTGAGCTACCACTGCAGCAGTAAATAAGTTACTTAACATGCCTAAGCCTGTCATCAGTTCATTCTGGTGTATTATGACAAAACAAACATGACACTGTAGGGCTGTAACCTTTCTCAAGCTGAATCCTACATTTATTCAGTAGCAGTAAATGCTCTAGACATTTCACTTGTGTGGCAAAATGTACAGTATGTTCATCTGGAACAAAAAAAAAAATGACACTCCCACTGCCCTGCCCTATTGAATCAATGCGCTTCATCGATTGCCTTCTACAACTCTACTTATTCTTATTATATACTGTACAAGAGTGCAAGTGATCACCAAAATTGTCAAAGACTAAACTAAAAACAAAGCATTAACTAGAGATGATCGACTGCCACCAGACCACCACAGTGCTTCTTCTCACCTCCTGTTGAATTTACAGAAAGTGGTCAGGTAGTTATAAAGGGACTAAGCAGAAAGGAGAACGATGAAACAACTCCTCAGTGAATAGCCATACATTAATCAGTACTATTAGCTACCAAAATTTATTAGTTAATTACTCACTAAATTATTTGATAATTGTATTAAAACTGCATGTGTTTTTTAATTGTATCCATTTGTATATTTTCTTTGCTCTGGGTTGGAGGGTTTCAAGTTCTGCCTCTGCCCCATGTTTGATGAGTTTGCATGTTCTCCTCAAGCTTTGGGGGTTCCTTCAGGTTCCCCAAGTTTCTTCTCTGCCCAAAGATATGCATTGTAGGCTGACTGGCATCTCTAAAGAGGGTGTGTGGGTGTGTGATTGTGCCCCATTAATATTATACAAAATCAATAAGAAAAAGTTCCTGTTATCACAGCTGCATACTTCCCTCACCAGCCTTGGTAATGTTACCAATAAACAACAAATTCCTCCATTCTATAGATTTTTCACATATCAGAAAATGTACAAATTTACCTTTACATTTATATTTACAGCATTTTGTAGACATCCTTATCTGGAACGACTTACAGAAGTGCTTTGAAGTTCCTACCAATGAATACATCCTGATATTGATTCACTAGGTCACAGACTAAGAATACCATCAGTCTAAAAACTCTGTGGAGAAGGTAATACAGTGAGAAAGCAAACAGACTGTTTGAAGTGCTAGTTTAAGTACTGCAGGAAGAGGTCGGTCTAAAGACTGAGGACTAAAGATAGTTGGGGATGTTGATTACACCAGAACAGAGAAAAGGCTTGAGGCATATTTTCCTTGTACCCTGAGAAATGGTGGAAGCAGGACAGTCTACAGGTATGTGAGTGGCGGTCTGTTTTTAGCTTTGTAGGCAAGCATCAGTGTGTTAAATCTGATTCAGGCAGCTACAGGAAGCCAGTAGAGGGAGTGTAGTAATGGGGCGATGTGGAAAAACATGCAAACTACCTGACACTGGAAACTCCTTCCAAATCTCCTCACAAAACAATTCCACATTTTAATCAGTTTATGTGGAGCATCACTGCATCATTATGCAAGTCTCTGCTAATGAGACAACATATTAGAGTGAGCACATTAATATAAGGCTGTGATTTATTACACTACTGTCAAAGAAAATGTATTAACACTTTCTGACTGATTAGTTTGAGAATTCAACCACACTAAGTTATAACAGCAGAATAAAACACATGTAAATGCATTAATCTTTATTTATAATGATCTGTATTATTACATAACTGGAGATCTAAAAAATTTGCATTAAAGAAACATTTACCCATATATCCATTTTCTGTAACACTTGTTCACAAGGTCACAAGGTGAGGGACAGCCTGGACAGGGTGTGAACCCATCATGGGGCACAATCACACACACACACACAAATTCACTATAATTTAGAGATGCCAATCAGCCCACAATGCATGTGTTTGGATTGAGGAACCATGAAGGAACCCCCAAAGCCTGGGGAGAACATGCAAACTCAGAACACACACCAGACAGAGGCAGGACTTGAAGCCCTCCAACCCTGGAAGTATATGGATATGGATAACCCTGGATATATATATATCTATGCCTATCATGTATGCTTTGCATATGTCTGGAAATAATAACAAACTTCAAGAGTAAGAGATCCCACTCCTGTAGCTGTTTGCTTTTTATATCTATATTTATTGATTTTGCCCTAGTGAAGGCCAGGTATGTCTTTATTTATTGACTTTTTCTGGCTTTTGTAATGATAAAATATTTTCATTGTTGTATTTATGATGGTTCCTTTTCAAAACCTGAAGCAGGTAATATTTGTGTGGGGATGGATATTATTGGTGGTGGCGGGGTGGGGTGGTCTGGGGTACTGTATAAGTCAGGGTTGCCTCAGAGTGCTTATTTATTACGCTTCTTCCTCAGGAATGACATCAGACACCTAAAACCAAGGTTAAGCCTTTAGTTCCACGTTGTAAGTCTTCATTTTTTTTTTTTTTTTTTTTGGAACATTTTCTGTTTTTGGTTATCAGACGCTGTCTCTGACCACCTGTTCTCCCACACCGCACCTGACTGTACACATGTGAATATGTGGTGTGTGTGTGTGAGCATGAGAGATGCCGCTCGAGCTCTTTTCTGAGTTTTGCAAACATTTTACCTTGAATTGCAATGCAGCTTTATTATTTGTGCCGAAAAATCTCAAGATGTTGGAATGTTTCTGCTGCTTCTGAAGTCCAATTAAAACTGCTCGATTTATTCCTTTGTAAAATCGTAATCATTATTAATATTGATAAGGAACAACGTGTAACACTATAATATAAGCTTCTCTTCTCTCTGGCAGATCTGTGATAAGGAGTGGCATTACTATGTCATTAATGTCGAGTTTCCTGTGGTGACGCTGTATGTGGATGGTGTGACCTATGACCCCTATCTGGTGACGGACGACTGGCCAATCCACTCGTCTCAGATTGATGTACAGCTCACCGTCGGAGCCTGCTGGCAAGGTCAGTGGGTGGAGTCATGGCTGAAATATGAATGCGGAATATTAACACGGGGGGAAAATGGTGAGGAATGGATTAAATTGTTCATAGTAGGATTTTATAAACTGTTGACCTGTTTTTCGGGTCAGCGTACTTGTCTGTCTGATTCGGTCAGCACGTTGAAAATTATTAGGTGTCTTCCTGGAATTTTGAGAACTTGATCTGTCAAGGTTACATGCTCCTTGCATTTGATGTGTGTAAGGTTTATCCTGACAGATATTGTGTTACTGTGTAGTATATTATCTAATGGATCCAATTTTGAATATTCACGCATGAACAGATCGAGGCAATTTTTGACTTCATGGTCAATGTAGCTTGAATTTTTCAAGTGTTGGAGGTGATTCTGGAGAAGGCATTCATGGAGATGGAGATGTATGCCTTTTCCATTTTCCCCATCCCTCCCTCTAGCATCTATTGGAGTCTCCAAAAAAGTGGTATTTAAAAAAATAATATAGATTCTTGGAGTATGTTTTCCGTCATTCTTAAATGTTCCATATGTTCTTACTCTCCATAATTATTAAAAGATCGTCTTCCTGGAACATTATATGGTCATTTGTAGTTTTAGATTCTGACTGATCTTTTGGGAATGTAACAAACCTAAAAATAAGTACATTTCATGAAAATATGGCCACTTAAGGGGTGTTCACACATACAGCGGCAAAACCAGAAACTGTTCATTTTCACTGAGAGCTGATGAATTCCACCAAAAGGAAGGATAGTGACCGTTCGAGAAAGGATATGGGTGTGTCCAGCGACACAACAGGCAAATACGGAGTGACTTGGTGTAGGGACTACCACTGCTAGTGAAGGCAGTAGAGTGCATGAGATCCATGGTAAAGAGCACACAATGCTTCTCCTTCATCACTTAAAATATGATGCATATACACTCTGGTGAATTTAATATACAAATGTCAACTCTCTCTTCAGAATGTTCCATTTTATTGACAGTAAAGTTGATTTAGAATTCTAGTTGCGCCACCCACTGATAAAAGTTATTACTATGGCAACCAGACTACTAGTGACTTCATAGTGCTTCGACTGGAGACTTGCAGTTATATAATCGCTGTATGTGTGAAGATAGTATTAGGTGACAATTGACGCCTCTAATCGACATTGTCCTGGTTTTGGAACTTGTCCAGCTAGCTAGCTAGCAGAAAGGTCTACAGGTCATCTGGTTGAGACCAATGAACCTGCAGTGCTTGAGGAACTGTAGAAGTTCAGGATTTAAATAAAGACATGTTCATATTTTGTTTCCAGAGTTTCCAGGAGTGTAGTTAAAACCATTATGCCATTTTGGGTTCAAATCTGAATACAGATAAAGGTTCAGTTTATTAGGCATGAAACCTAACTAGCCATTTAAGATAACTGCTCACACAAAGTTTTTATGTGGGAGTCAAACTTATTAAACAATTTTTACAAGCCCTAGTCTCAAAATGAGCACCTTAACTAACATTTCATCTTTATTCTCATCTCATACATACTGTTAAAAGCTGATTCAACCAGACAATGTGGGGATCTGCTTGCAAAATAAGTAATTACTTCAAGACAGCCTTGATGATCTTGTAGCTGTCTCAGGACTAATGTACTAATGGTTCATTCTTTTAGCGATGATCCTTGATATCAAAGTTGTCTCAGTATATCGCAACAGAGAGTGATGGATAGTTTGTTTGAACACAAGAGCTGAAAAATAAATGAAGGGGTACACGTGGATACAGAGACAATGTGTAGGAAGCTGAAGGGAAGAGAGCACAGAAATTAGGAGGCACAGAAAGCTGAAGAAATGTAATAAGAAATTTCTGCAATGTAAACAAGAAACAAATTAAAATAATGACATATAGAGGATTCCAGTCTGAAGCAAAGGCGAAATGATTTAAATAAACTGATTTCAGACATGCAGGGGAAAATATTCATGACAAAATTTACCAGCGTTAAACAATAAAAATGAGATTTAAAAGCAGTTTATCTCTAAAGCACAATTAATTATAAAACACATTGAAGCACACATAAACGTTGATTAGCACAGTGTTAATGAAATACGGTAAAATAAAGCTAGGAATTATGTACTATTAGTAGTTATGCAGAGGCGTGCTACCATCAGCTTAATAAATAATTTGTTATAAATAAGTTCCACTTGCAGTAAGATGTCATGTTAACACCAGAATCAGTGTCCAGTACACCCAAAACACCACCTAGCCTACAAACATAGCCAAAACCAAACGCTCCTAATACTACTAATCATTCTAAATAGTAGCCGAGATTAACATTAGCATGTCCCAAACTGAAGTAGGTTGAAACGCTCCTAATCCTACTAATCATCCAAAATAGTAGCCAAAATGATGTACAGGGGTGGTCTACTATTTCGGGTAGATTTTTAAATTTTGAGATTTTATCAGCTAATATTGCTCACAACATCTTGCGTGATGAAGGAAGAGGTTTATTTTGTGACGGTTTTCTTTGCTGAATTCAGCCTGCAAACATGGCGGATGAGTATAATGTGGATTTTTAGAGAGATTTAAACAAATTGTGAACAAAAATAAATCAAGGGAATGGTAAGGAAATTATACACAGTCGAACCTCGGCATACAAGTTTAATTCGTTCTGGAAGTGAGTTCCTGAGGCGATAATTTGTATTGCGAAACGAATTTTCCCATAAGAAATAATGTAAATGCAGATAATCTGTTCCAGCCTCCCAAAAATATTACCAACATGACCAATACGAAGTGTATGGAAACTGTACGGCTGCTTACAAAGAACTGACCCAAGCCAAGCATTCAGTGTCAAGGGTCCTCACAGGAAGTCGTGCCACCAAGCTTGGGGCTAAAAATAGAACAGACCACCCACACCACCAATCTGTCAACAAAAAAACTTGTGAAAAATCACCTAGCTTTTAAAACACATGCCGAAGGCAACGTCGGTATCGTGGGTTGACTCTTTCCAAATAGCTTTCACTGACTGAATAAAAATTTGTACAATTCGTAAACTCACTTCTGTTGGCTTCACTTGGCTTTATAATGGTGCAAACAAGTTTTGAATAGTTCCCGGACGTACCAGTACCTTAGCCGGCATTCAGTTCGGTTCAGTTTGTTTGTATGCCAAAAATGCTATGTATGCAGATGCAAATTTCTTGCAATTCTTAAGGTAAAAATTCGTAAGGGAAGGCATTTGTATGCAGAGAAATACAGTAGAAATGATATAAGGGTTAATGAATGAAGAAAAGTTGAAATGCAGCAAGGAGTTTGTTAACAGTCAGTATCAAGTGTGAGTATCAAGGCAACAATGTTCTCTTCCATCGTTACTTGAGTAAGTCCCAGTATATAACTTTAGTGCAAGTGGAAAGAGGCGGCTGACGTAGGAGATGACGAATTCATTCACAGAGTTTAACAGAAAAAACATACAGGGCAAACAGAACCGAATCAGCAGAAAATCAGTGTAGCAACAAAAGGCAAAGTGTCCATAAACTGTGAGAAATAAAAAGCAAACAAATTCAAAATACACAACTCCAGAACCCAAATAATCCATGAAACATAAACACACAATGGCAAGCAAGGAAAAACAATGAAATGAAATGGAATGGCTTAGAATCCCAAATAAACTGGCAATACTTCGCACTGATTGTTGGAGTGAGGAGGGTTTATGCTTTCATAACCCAGAAGTCTCAGCACTCAGGCGACGGCTCCCTCTGGCAGATAGGAGGGGGAATTACAGGTGGTGTAGGGGAATTAGGATGCAGCAATAGTCACGTTAACACTCTCCTGGTTACTGATCATGCACCTCGACTCAATTTCTCCACCACAGTATATAAAGACCCTCAGTGCACTCTCCCAAAGTGACATATATACTCTGGGTTTTGTAGTGGTCATTACAGAACAATTCATTGTGTCATAGTCCATTTGTTGTTTTTTTTGGTCTTGTCTATGTTGTTTGTACATTTCCTGACCATTGCCTGTTATATGACCTTGTTTTTGCCTCACAATTTGGATTTTTCTACAAGCTTTCTAAATAAAGCTCTTGTTCACCTTCATTCATGACTGCATCTGCCCCCTTACATAAGAATCACTTTTCTGCCTGTTGCTGGAGGATTAAACCAAGAGAAGTGGATTGAAATGAAAAATTTTCTATTTTGGCAAAACTGTAATTACATTTCCCTCAAATGATATGGAAATTCATTTAAATGAAAACTTTGGCCGTCTTCCTGCAAAGGTGACATTTATTAAGGGCTTTTAATCATATTAAAATTGGCGAGTTAATTGTGATTTCTTCACACAGTAATTACTAAAATGTGATCCAGGTGTTGTGTATGCAAAAGAGAAATGTTTATCAGTCAGGACTGTAGTGTAGTGTGCAGAATTACTGTATATAAAGCAGAAGTCCCTGCTCCACATGGCAGGCTTTAAAGAGGGAAAAATGGCAGCTGGCGACATTTCACATTTGGTATTAGTCAGTGTTTGTGCTGAACAGTATGCTTGGATTGCATTATTTCTCAATTGTAAAGTCCTTTGGATACAATTGTCTGCCAGAAACATAAATATAAAAGTTAAACCATTAGTCACAGAGTTTTTCAGTCCTTTTCAGAGACCAATTGCACCACACTCTCTTCTGTGAATTTTACATTCACAGAAACCCAGAACAGTCCTCGTTATTCCTGGAAAAATTGTGTGTGTGTGTGTGTATGTGTGTGTGTGGTTACAGATGAGTCTAATATGTGTTTGTTCTGCTGTGATAGTGCTCCTTTGTCGTATGGATTGTAGAGAGGTGGCCCGAGGAGAAGATTACGGCCCACTAATAAAGAAATGAGTGTAGAGACTAAAGCAGAACTAAGCCTCTTTAAATGGCCTTTGATGTTGCACATACACTCTCACTTCTCCACTCCTTTTTGTTGAAAAGAAAATGAGTGTGTGTCACTGAGAGGGAATGAGAGTAGAGAAGCGAGTGAGTGGAGAAGGAATAAACCAATAAAAGTTCTCTCCAAAGCTGATTTGGAGAGCGAGAGAAACTTTCACCGTGACGAACGTGATGAAATCAGAGCCGCCCGCTTTTGTGAAGGCGCCATAATCACTGGTGCTGCTTCCCTGTACTGCAGTATGTGAGCACACACACACACACATACACACACACACTCCTCATGCAGATATGGACATCCACATATACACATGCAGAGGCATTCCAGACACCAAGAAGCAGACACAATTTAATATTTACATTAACAATGCATAGTCATGCACACACACACACACACACACATACACACACATACATACACACACAGAGTCTATAATGCAAATGATACCATTCACATTAGCACATGCATAGTTATTGTAGAGGGCAGGATACACACATGCACACACGTTCACACACATACACTCAGTGTGTAACGCAAACTTTACAGTTTACATAAATACATGCATAGACATTATAGAGGTCAAGATACACACACACACACACACACACAGTCTATAATGCTAATGTTACTATTCACATAGGCACATGCAAGTTATTGTAGTTGTCAAGATACACACACACACACACACACACACATACACACAGTGTACACACTGTCATTATAGAGGTCACATAAATATGTGACCATATAAACATTTACATAAATATATGCATAGTTATTATAGAGGTCAAGATACACACACACACACACACTCACACAGAGTCTGTAATGCAAATGTTAATATTCACATAGGCACATGCAAGTTATTGTAGGCATCAAGATACACACTCACATACTGTACACACACACACACATACACACAGTGTATAATGCAAACGTTACTGTTTACATAAACACATGCATAGTCATCATAGAGGTCAAAATACTCACACACACACACACACACATACACACTTGTGTGGTCATTCACCTTAATGACCATTCAAAGAAAGCTTTACAATATTCTTTTAGTAAGATCTGTGTTAGAAGAGTGTGTGAAATCAGCCTTGTCATTGGTGAAGGAAAGCTTTTGCAAGCTTTACACCAAAATGATGTCTGCCCATTTTATATTGAAAATGGAAAAAAGGTAGAAAACCATTTTTACTTACTTTGCGCTGCATATTTTTTTCCACAAGACCAACATTAACCTAATAAAAAAGCAATCACAGAGTGCCTGGGGCTAAAAGCATATTTAGATAGAATTAATAGGCATAACGTTAAATGCTCTGTGTGTGTGTCTGTCTGTATGTGTGTGTGTGTGTGTGTCTGTATGTGTGTGTGTGTGTGTCTAGGTGGCGAAGTATCTAAAGCCAAGTTCACGCAATATTTCCGTGGGAGTTTGTCAGGTCTGACGGTGAGGCCGGGAAAAATCGAGAGTCAGAAGGTGATTTCCTGCCTGCAGGCTTGCAAAGAGGGACTGGACATCACGTCTCTGGAGAGTATGGACAAGGGCTTAAAGGTAGTGCACACACACACACTCCTCACACACACACACATGCAGAAAAATGCAGCAAGGACAAATATAAAAATATGCAACAAATAGTACAAACAATGGAGTAACAGATGGAGAGGAAAGGAGGTAAATTAAGGGACTGCCTTTTGCTAAAAATTCATGACTCTTGTCATGAACCTGTCAGCTATACAGTGATTAGTCCACAGCGCTGGCGAGTTCTCAACTGGTCAGAAAGTGTCGATTTATTTTCGATAACATGATCTTTGTCTGTATTGCAGCTGTAAGTCAGTTCACAGGTTTATATTAATGCGCTGAAATGTGTTATTGTTTCTATAGTAACAGCTTGCACAGGTATAGCAGACAATTTCCACAAACATGTCGTTGTTGATATGCTGAGACATTTATGAAGCATTTTTGGAAGGAGATTGTAGTGTCACGGCTTCGTCACAGTCAGAGGTGAAGCTGAAGGTGAAGTTTCTATTACGGGAGAGCCGACTGAACGGAGCGCTTTGCTGATTCTCGGTATCATGATAAGCTGTCTAACTTCAAGAGAGACTAGCGAGGGAATGAATGTTCATAGCGGTTGTAGCATAAGTGGTAAAAGGATCTAGCATATAGAGTATACTGGACATAATAATAAAGTAGCGTATCTTAATTTAATTATTATAAAAAGTTTCTGTGGTATAAAAATGCAGGACAGCTAGTTAGCTTTATAGCTGATGAATCCTAAAAAGGCCGATTTTTTTAATGATTTTAGATGTTTTTGAGAGAACAGATTGCCCATCTGTTTCGGGTTATAGGTCTCGCCTCGATTAAGCAGATAGGAGCCTGGTCTTGTATTGCTGGAAATATAGCCTGGGAATGTTGCCAAGATGGCTGCTGAGTGGGATTCAGTTTACTATAAGGACTTTGTTGCAACCTTCAGAAAATAGCTTCTTTTTAAGATTAAAAAAATTAATCTTTCCTAAACTAGGCTTGTCATCAATCACGTCCATCATTCGAGAATAATAAACACATAATCATATTCAGGTCCAAATCTCACTCTGATAATCGGGAGGTTGTCGGTTCAAATCCCAGAACTACAAGAGAGCCACTGCTGAGCCTCGGAGTCAGACACTTAACCCCTGAGCTGCTCGGCTATGTGTCTCAAATGTAAGATTTGGATGAAAGCATCTGGCAGATGAATAAATGTAAATGTAAATGTTCTGCAGGCACCATTTTTCATTTTCTCTCTGTGGATGCTGCTCTTTTGTTCTTTAATATTCAGTGGCTTAAGAAAAGATTTTAGGAACATAAAGGATTTCAGAGGGAGAGGGAGACAAAGGAGAGTGGGAGGGAGGGACAGAGAGAGAGAGAGAGAGAGAGAGAGAGAGAGAGAGACAGAGAGAGAGAGCAGCAGGAAGAAATCCTAAAGCTTTAGGCACATATGTCTGTTTCCTCTCCATGCATCCATCTTTCTCTCTTTCATTCTCTTACTCTGGTCTGTTCATCAGTTTTAAGCCATTTTCTGTTTCATTGCTTTGTTGAATTCTGGCACATCCTTACACACAGTGTTTATGTTTACACACACACACTTTTATTCTCACACACTCTTTCATACTCCTTCATAAACACTTTCCAATACAGGCTTTTACAGAGCCTCACACTGTAATAAACACTTTCATACACACACACACACACACACACACACACAGTCTTTACTCTGTTAGTAATTGACACTTTTTCTACTCTCACTTGGAAGAAATTCTGCTATTTCTCTAAATGCTGTGTGTTCTTTCCTCATGTTTCTGTCAGTTCCACTTTAACCCAGCGCAGTCAGTGCTGGTGATAGAGGGAGAAGATCTGGAACAGGTCAACGCAGCTCTGAGGAAAGTCTCCTACATCAATTCGCGCCAGTTCCCCACAGCCGGAGCACGCCGCATCCACATCTCCACTACAGTACAGTACGGCTATCAGCATCCTCATATCCTCAGTTTATTTTGATACCCAGGATCCATTATCAGCCCTAGACTTCCTCCCACTTCCACAGTATCAGTGTAATAAGTATGTGCAAATTCAGTGTGGGTTTAAGTTTATAAACTCATTATAAACATTTTGAAATGCTTATCCTTTCCTTCATATCAAACTGTTATAGAATATGCTTAATAATTCTCTGATCAAACATTCAAAAGGACTCAACATATCATAACTTTTGTATTATCAGGTTCAACGTAGGTTAAAAATGAATGGGAGACAGAACTGTATTTTATTCAAGGCTAAATTTTTCCTTTTATTAACTTTAAAACATCTGCTAAAATATCACTGAAACTAATTATTTGGATCATTTGCACCATCATATTGTACATGAATAGCTTATTGAAATAGCTCTAAATGGGAAAAAGAAGGGTTGGTGAGGGAACTACTATTTATAGCTGCTATAATATAAATGATAGCATGAACTAACTAGTAGTCTAGATGTCCACGTAGAGGTGATGTGATACCTGATATATTCATACGGTTTGAAGTGTATTATTCCTCTTAATTAATGAGTCGATCAATCAATTCAATCGATCATTTGATTGATTCGTTAATGCCATATCGGACATTTTAACTCTTTATATTTAATGTTTTGCGAGCTATTTTCTGTTTTCTCTCACATAAGAATCAGTCTCTTCCTCACCAGCCTGTCATGTATTCTCTGTTTTAAAGTTAATGAGATAACCAAGCAACCAGAAAGCATGAAATTCAACAGAGTTCAACATACAGGTCCCTGTTTATGAGCTGTTACTAAAGCAACGATGACAAAAATATTAATATAAACCTATTTATGTTTTATGTTAGAGTAAAAAATAATGTCCGAGTTGTGCTGATTTATAAAATGACTCCTTATGACCAATCAGATTTGATTGTACAATGGTATAAAAAGGTATGTTTTGTGATTAAGAAATAAATGTAATTATCGGCACATGACTGAGGTATAAGAGGAACAAAAAGATCAAGAATCATTGTTGAGTATTTTCCTATAACAGCAAGTCTTTAATTCCGTACTTATTATTATAAAACGTTCAATTCTGTAGAACTGAACAATAGCGTATAACATGCATAAGATCACTGTCATTATCTGAAACCCATCATGCATCTCTCACCATTCCTCTAATCAATTTAAGCTCTGTCTCATTTTCATTATGAATGTGGAACGATAAGCCTTCAGTGACTTAGTGAACTGGGAATAATGCATTATTTCAAAACAGCTCTACTATTCAGACTCTGAAATATTTCATCTGTGATATTTTTTGGGGTCTGTTTTCATCTCTGATTCTGATTTTTTTTTTCTCCTTTTCTCCTTCTGTCTTGTTCCTTTCTGCTTTAATCTTCGTTCTGTCCCAAAGCGGTTTTAGCTGCTTACTTACTGGATGTGTGTGTGTGTGTGTGTGTGTGTGTAAGTGAGACTATTACCACTGTTGGACTGTCATACCCCAAGGGACCATGTGAATATGCATGACAGAAAATGAATATTCATGAGGCTTGGGGGAGGACAGCATGTCTCCTGTGGGGTGTGCCATGAAGCCGTGGGTGGAGTCCCTTCAGCAAAGAACAGTGGGAAATTAGCATTAAGGACGAGCACACATACACACATGCATGCACATACACACATAAACACACACAACATCCTCCACATAGGCAGCAGGAACTGGGGGATAAAGCGTGACGGGTTGATGAATAAGAAAATATATTCTGTTCTTTTACACTACATTTGTGTGATAAAGGAGACAGGCTCTGCCTGGGGTCATGCAGCTGTGCAGCTGGAAGTGCTGAGATGAATTTTCCTGTTGTTTCTGACCTTACGACAACAAGGGGAAAAAAGGCCTGTTTTACCGAATCTTGGAGAATTCAAAAACTTTGTGTGTACAAAACAGAAAGTTTACAATGAAGTGAATTGCACACAGGTTTCATCACTGGTTGTCTAAAAAAAACTAGAGCAGTGCACATTTTTGCTGTTTCTGTTCTTCTACTCTATTCAGAGGAGTAAGGGTTTGGTAATAACATGATGACTTTAATCAGGTGTGTTAGAGCAGGGAAAGCATAAAATGAGGCTGAATAACGCTAGATTACATATCATTTTCCTCCATTCACGTCCACTCAATGCACAATTTATACTTTTCTCAGATGGCTCTCTCGTGTCCGGCTGCTTCTAAATCATCTACCTTAAATAATATTAGTGCAACCCTCATCATCAGGGTTTTACTGGTGAATAATGCATAGAATATAAAACACAGTAATGTAATTTGATACCTAAGAAATTTCCTCGCTCCTAAATATTCCACAGTCAACTGTCAGCTGTATTATAAGAACGTGGAAGTGTTTGGGAACGACAGCAACTCAGCCACGAAGTGGTAGGCCACGTAAACTGACGGAGCGGGGTCAGCGGATGCTGAGGCGCATAGTGCGAAGAGGTCGCCAACTTTCTGCAGAGTCAATCGCTACAGACCTCCAAACTTCATGTGGCCTTCAGATTAGCTCAAGAACAGTGCGCAGAGAGCTTCATGGAATGGGTTTCCATGGCCGAGCAGCTGCATCCAAGCCATACATCACCAAGTGCAATGCAAAGCATCGGATGCAGTGGTGTAAAGCACGCCGCCACTGGACTCTAGAGCAGTGGAGACGCGTTCTCTGGAGTGATGAATCGCGCTTCTCCATCTGGCAATCTGATGGACGAGTCTGGGTTTGGTGGTTGCCAGGAGAACGGTACTTGTCTGACTGCATTGTGCCAAGTGTAAAGTTTGGTGGAGGGGGGATTATGGTGTGGGGTTGTTTTTCAGGAGCTGGGCTTGGCCCCTTAGTTCCAGTGAAAGGAACTCTGAATGCTTCAGCATACTAAGACATTTTGGACAATTCCATGCTCCCAACTTTGTGGGAACAGTTTGGAGCTGGCCCCTTCCTCTTCCAACATGACTGTGCACCAGTGCACAAAGCAAGGTCCATAAAGACATGGATGACAGAGTCTGGTTCCCATAAACACACTCCTAAACCTTGTGGACAGCCTTCCCAGAAGAGTTGAAGCTATTATAGCTGCAAAGAGGAAGGGAAGGCTGTCCACAAGGTTTAGGAGTGTGTTTATGGGAATTTTTGACCATTCTTCCAGAAGCGCATTTGTGAGGTCACACACTGATGACTGGACGAGAAGGCCTGGCTCTCAGTCTCCGCTCTAATTCATCCCAAAGGTGTTCTATCGGGTTGAGGTCAGGACTCTGTCCAGGCCAGTCAAGTTCATCCACACCAGACTCTGTCATCCATGTCTTTATGGACCTTGCTTTGTGCACTGGTGCACAGTCATGTTGGAAGAGGAAGGGGCCAGCTCCAAACTGTTCCCACAAAGTTGGGAGCATGGAATTGTCCAAAATGTCTTGGTATGCTGAAGCATTCAGAGTTCCTTTCACTGGAACTAAGGGGCCAAGCCCAGCTCCTGAAAAACAACCCCACACCATAATCCCCCCTCCACCAAACTTTACACTTGGCACAATGCAGTCAGACAAGTACCGTTCTCCTGGCAACCGCCAAACCCAGACTCGTCCATCAGATTGCCAGATGGAGAAGCGCGATTTGTCACTCCAGAGAACGCGTCTCCACTGCTCTAGAGTCCAGTGGCGGCGTGCTTTACACCACTGCATCCGACGATTTGCATTGCACTTGGTGATGTATGGCTTGGATGCAGCTGCTCGGCCATGGAAACCCATTCCATGAAGCTCTCTGCGCACTGTTCTTGAGCTAATCTGAAGGCCACATGAAGTTTGGAGGTCTGTAGCGATTGACTCTGCAGAAAGTTGGCGACCTCTTCGCACTATGCGCCTCAGCATCCGCTGACCCCGCTCCATCAGTTTACGTGGCCTACCACTTCGTGGCTGAGTTGCTGTCATTCCCAAACACTTCCACGTTCTTATAATACAGCTGACAGTTGACTGTGGAATATTTAGGAGTGAGGAAATTTCACGACTGGATTTGTTGCACAGGTGGCATCCTATCACAGTTCCATGCTGGAATTCACTGAGCTCCTGAGAGCGACCCATTCTTTCACAAATGTTTGTAAAAACAGTCTGCATGCCTAGGTGCTTGATTTTATACACCTGTGGCCATGGAAGTGATTGGAACACCTGATTCTGATTATTTGGATGGGTGAGCGAATACTTTTGGCAATATAGTGTGTGTATATATACACTACTAGTCAAAAATTTGGACACAGCTTTTAATTCATTCATAATTTTTGTTTAGGGATTTATTTTCTACATTCTAGAACAATACTGGAGATTTCAAAACTATGAAATAATACACATGGACTTAAGTAATCCATATGTAATGACAACAAAAAACAGTCAGTTGTTATGTTAAGACACGAAGGTCAGGTGTTCTGGAATAGTTCTTGCAAGAACAGTCTTGTCAAGTGCATTTGCAAAACCCATCAAGCACCATGATGAAACTGGCTCACATGAAGACCATCCCAGTAAAGCAAGACCAAAACTGACCTCTGCTGCAGAGGAGAAGTTCATTTAGAGTTACCAGCCTCAGAAATCACCAATTAACAGCACCTCAGATTAGAGCCATTATGAAGGCTTTACAGAGCATCATATCTCAATATCAACTGTTCAAACGAGATTATTGTGTATTTCGGCCGCCTTCAGCATTGTACAATGTAGGAAGAAATAAACATCAGGAAAGACCATGGAATTAGAAGATGTGTCCAAACTTTTGACTGGTAGTGTATATATATATATATATATATATATATATATATATATATATATATATATATATATATATATATATATATATATATATATAAATGTGGGTATGGTCCAGGGCAAGTCCATAAAGGAAACAAGAATGGCTATGTATGGCTGTGCCATATCTGGTAATATAGGGATAGTATTGAGTCTTTATATGGAAGTATTTACATCAAAAGCAGCATATCAATATTAACATCATGTGCTTAAATTTGTGTTTTTTTGTTTGTCAGCAAGGTTACATAAGCTAACATGAGCTTATGATAAGTCACATGCATAATTATTTAATTTTAATAGATTTTTTCCCTACATTTTTCTCCCCAGTTTGGTCAACTATCAATATCTACAACCAGTAAGTTCTCCCTATCATATAAGTGAAAGCTAACACATGCTTTCTCTGAGAAACGTGATGCCAGCCTATTGCAATTTTTCTAGCTGTTGCTTGTGTTCTGTGTTTGTGTAACACACTCAGAGGAAAGCTCTATCTCACACACACAGTGATTGGCAGGGGAAAGAGTATGCCATCCCTCTCACACAGAGACCCAGAGAGAAGTACCCAGAAGCCAATTCTGCTGTCTAGACCTCTGGCCATGGATGGCTATGTCATCATTGAGATTCAAACTCTCTTGCTCTCTCAAGCTCTTCTAAGAAAGCTTTTCTCTATGTATTTTAACAAGTTGAGGGATTTGCCCATTCAGCAACAATAGGGAACAACAGGTCAAGCACTGATGTGGGATGAAAAGGCCTGGCCTGTTCCATTTCATTCCAACAGTGCTCAGTGAGTTTGAGCTAGTTTTACATACCAAACTTGAAAGCCATGTCTTCATGGTTAGTTTGTGCACTGGGACATGATAGAGCAACTTTAGTGCTCCAAATACCTATATACAGTAATCCCCCCTCTATATTGCGGTTCATATATCACGGTCCCGGTATATCGTGGATTTTTATTTGGAACATGACTAATTTTTTTTGTGGATTTTCCCGGTATATCGCAGTATCCGCAAACCTTGCAGTGAATTGTTTTTATGCTGAAATAAGGTCATTTACTAATACAAATATAATTATTAATTACAAAATATAAAGATTAATTCAAATAAAGTAAAATGTTAATAATATATAAAATACTGTACAGAGTAGCATTGTTTAGGAAAGCGCAGTGCAGGATGCTGAAAATCAAAATACAGTACAGCTGGAGGAACGAGTCTGGCCAATCGGAATGCCCCATTCATTTCTATGAGTGCAGTTGGGGAAAGGGAAGCAGAATTCTCCAGCATCCCAGTTCTTCACGTGTCATTGTCCCGAGGGTTTCGTTTTGTTCTGTGTACGCTGTAAGGTTTTACTACAAGCCCTATTATGTTGCCCAAATGCTCTGCACCTTCGAAGGCTTCTGGCAAGGAACATACAGTACTCACTGTAAATGTGAAATATTGTGAAATATCACAATAAATGTGATATTTCTACGAATTTACCCAAATTTCATCTCGCTATATGCTTGCAAATGTTTTCTGTGTTTAAAGAGTGTGGGAGGGTCATTTACGGCTTAAACAATAAAAAAAAATGCATTTGGGGATGGCGGATTTTCCTTTATCGCGGGTGGGTTTGGAACATATAAAAACAACCCTATATGGGGATTATTTCATTTCATTTCATTGTATTTTATATGAATCCGTTATGCCTCCAGAAACACTGGAGATAGAAATGCCATCTTTGAGAGTTCCTCAGCCTCAGCTATAACATTTGAACTCATAATTCATCTCAGGACTCAAATAATTCATTGTGAGATTGTATTTAATCCCACATACCTGTCTACAATATTTTATAATAAAATTTCTTGGTTGTATTTCCAAAAATCAAGGCAAACTTGTAGCCATATTAAAACCACCAGGACCATGAACTGCTGCATGGTAAGATTATTGTATGATGGCTTACTTAAGCAGTACTGGCTTTTCACTTGTTTTTATTATTTTTTAACAAGTTGGGGGATTTATCCATTCAGCAACAAGAGAACAACAGGTCAAGCATTGATGTGGGGTGAGGAGGCCTGGTCTGTTCCAGTTCATCCCAAAGGTGTGCAGCGGGGTTGAGGTCAGGGCTTTGTCCAGCCCATTTAATTTTTTTCCACACCAATCTTGACCATCCATGTCTACATGGACCTCAGTTTGTGCACAGGGACACTGGAATGCTGGACCAGGTTTTGCTTCTCTTAATTCTAGTGAAAGGAACTCAGAAATTCTAAAATGTCTATATTCAAGCTGCTTGTGTGTTTCAGATTAGGGAAGACCTTCATATTAATGTATGGATGTTATGATCAGGTGTTCAGATACTTGTGGCCATGTAATGTATGACCATTCCCTCAAAAAATACAGAAGAGAATACCTCTAATTCATGTCTGTTTTTATCTGAACACATTATCTGTTTGTTCTGAATCCATATTCATTAATGTCGGTAATAATAATGACTTTGAAGAGTGCTCAAAAACATCATCCTACTGAAAAACAAGGTCTACAAGACATCAGACAGATGACCAGAGAAGAAACCCTACTATATAATGTGCCAACACAATATAATGTGTTTCCTTTCTTTACCTAAATTTTAAGTATTAGAAGACGAGTATTTTAGGACTGATATTTGATGACTTTCGGCAGTAGAAACTGATTATGCACCACATCAGAGCTATGATGAATTATTGATGAATGGTGAGCCTTTTATCCATCCTTATTCTTACCAGTGTTCTTACAAGTGTATTATCATTTTTTAATGGTTATAATTTAGTTTCCATTTGATATTCACTTTGTTTTTAGTTGACTTCCTGCTTATTAGAGATACCTTTATGTGCATATAGTTGGATTCGTTAGTTCAGATTAATAATTATAGATGGGCCACAGTGTGTAACATCACCGGATTGGGTCGAGACATTCAGGCTCTCATTAAAGCATCATAGTGATTGTAAGTGGCTGTGAAAATGTAATATTGCTTCACTAAATATGTGTGTAACTGAAATTTTACAGTTTTACAGTTTTGCAAACTGTGACTAATATGACATGCATCAATAATAATGTTACGTGTGACTTTTTGTAGAACAGCCAGAACAATAGAACTGAATACTTCAAGAACATTAACAGACAGACAGACAGACAGACAGATAGATAGATAGATAGATAGATAGATAGATAGATAGATAGATAGATAGATAGATAGATAGATAGATAGATAGATAGATAGATAGACAGAGATAGATAGATAGATAGATAGATAGATAGATAGATAGATAGACAGACAGACAGACAGACAGACAGACAGACAGAGATAGATAGATAGATAGATAGATAGATAGATAGATAGATAGATAGATAGATAGATAGATAGACAGACAGACAGACAGACAGACAGACAGACAGACAGAGATAGATAGATAGATAGATAGATAGATAGATAGATAGATAGATAGATAGATAGATAGATAGATAGATAGACAGACAGACAGACAGACAGACAGACAGAGATAGATAGATAGATAGATAGATAGATAGATAGATAGATAGATAGATAGATAGATAGATAGACAGACAGACAGACAGACAGACAGACAGACAGACAGAGATAGATAGATAGACAGACAGACAGACAGACAGACAGACAGACAGACAGATAGATAGATAGATAGATAGATAGATAGTGTTACCACAATACACATTTTTAATAGCATTTTTTATCTGTAGTATTTTTTGTAGTTTTTAATTCTTTTTTAGAAACAAGGTTCTCCAGAAAGGTTTGCATGATATAAAAGTGCAAATCAGGTAATATGAGGGGGAGGTTTATATTTTCAGGAAGAGCAGTCAGATATGAAGCTCACAGTACAAGGAAAGACCACCATTCATTAACTTGAATGTCAGATTGACCATGAGCATTTATTCATCCTTAGTAAATGCCTGGTCAGGGTCACCATGGTTTAAAACAGGCCACTAGTTATTGGGAAACTTCATTTGTTCATTTGAAAATGTTGTGTGCAGGAGCTAACAACAATAATAACTGCTTGAGCAGGTGGTGGGGGGGGGCACTCAGGGGTCATCGGCCATCATGGCAGGACACACCCTGGACGGAGGGCATCCCATCGCAGGGCACACACACGCACACACTCATTCATTCACTCATGCAATCACACACACTACGCTCAACAATCAGCCAAGAAGCATGTCTTTGGACTGTGGGAGGAAACCGGAGCACCCCGAGGAAACCCACCAAGCACGGGGAGAACATGCAAAATCCCTCCTGGAAGTTGTAAACATTTAATCAAAGGACAAGATAAACGCTCAAGCCAAACACAAGGGTGTGTGTTACTGCACAGTAGCCGCTAGCTCCACTCAACAAGATCAGCATCAGGAGAAAGCAGATGCTAGTACTGTCTGAAGCTGAACAGATGGACTGCTCATTACATGTGATTGTAAACCATATAAGTTGCAGCGTATGAAAGATGCTGTAGAGAAAGACAATAATATAACATCTAGAAAGGCAGAGTGGAGATATTTAATATGGTTGTGCTGGTGCTGGATAAAACAGAATGCAAAGGTATATACAGGAGAAATGATAAACAGGAATTTAATACGGAAATTATTTGTTGACAGTGAAAGTATGTTCGATGTGATGCTCCAACATTAGGACATACTTGAATATTATTTTTCAGTCATGCTTTTGCATATTGTGTTGTAATGAAATTTTTGGCCAGAAGGTTCTTTTTGCGGTACAAGCGATAGGAGATGATCGTGACAGTGGTGCCCTTTCCTGCTTCATAATTACACACTTCTTATATCTTATTCACGAGGGTTGCATATCTGGAAAAACAAATAAACAGAGGTGTTAATTAAGGCTTGTGAACATAATTAAATGTGGTTTAGAGTAATGCTTAATAAGTGTAATTACTGTGAGCGGAGCACTAATTAATTCTGAGGATGAGGCTGGAGATGGAGAGAGAGAGAGAGAGATTATGTTGTGTTCGGAGTGCAGAAAAATGCTGGCGCAGTGTGTTTGTGTGACAGATGTGTCTTTTTCCATTTCCACCGCATTAACTCCCTGAACAAATCACTGTCGCAACAGTTTGTTTCCCTTGTATGTGCATGTGTCAGTTTGTGCAACCTGTTTTACATGCCTTACTGATTTTGATTGGACCCATAACTTTCCCGTGGTGTCTAGCAGTGTGCATTTACTGCAAGCAAGTAATTGCGGAGGGTGTGTGTGTGTGTTTGTGTGTGTGTGTGTGTGTGGGCATGTTTTAATGTCTTGGAGGGGACCAAATTTCCATACAAGAATTAGAACATCTAGAAATTTGTACCTTTTTTCCCTTTTTTGAGATATTATGGTGTAGTAGAGCATTGAGTATCTGAACGAATCATTAGGCTAATAGAAGATCCTCACATGGATAGTAAGACAAATATGTGTGTGTGTGTGTGTGTAGGTGTTTCGGAGAAGACGTGTGCATTTCTGTTCCTGATCTCGACACAGTCGTCATGGTAATGCAACCAAGTGAACCACGAATCACAATAACCGGGGCGGAGCATCTCAGCATCCCCGCCTCTGACCTTGTCCTTGGGTTGTCATTGTTCAGGGATTTGCATATCAGCAGCACCGTCATGAAGAGCGACCAAACCTCACACAACACAGGTACCGATCGAAACCATGGCAAACAAAGGCCGGGGTGTCTGAAGGTTGTTGTTTTAATTCTGCACTGTTGCTTCAATGCTAATATTTCTAACATGTGTTACCTACATATGTTTTCCTCTATAGCTAGAGCAACCGATCCAGTCCCTTTGTTTAATCTCACTAACCCTTTCACACAATTCCTTAAACAATACCATAGTGTATAACTCTCATTTCTACAAATAAAGCTAATATAGCCAAATCCTCTTTAAAGCCACATCTCCTCACCAAATACTTCCATTAATTCATTTATTCATTTAGTCTTCAGAAACATTTTCATGGCAGATCCGGAGGAATTACACGCTTCACCTTCACCGTCGATTCTCAAACATCACAAAGACCTTAATCTTTAATAATGTTTATCATCTTATAAATACGGGAATTTTAAAGTATCATATAAAAAAGGTACATAACCTGCTTGAGGATCGCTTTTGGCATCATTGTAAGTAAGTAAGTAAGTCAGAATCCAGTCTAAACACAGAGCTAAGCTGTTGAGGGTCAAGGTTTTTGCTCAAGGCCCCAAGCTTGAATCAAAATCCATTTTATTGGCAAGTCATGCCTGAACACACAAGGAATGTGACTCCAGTTTGCAGTAGCTCTACCAGCCACACACGAGTAAACAGTAAACCAGAAATCGTGACAAAGATAAATATATATATATATATATAGGTGGGAAAAACCCAAAAGTTGGCAGAATTCAAATGGGGCATGTGCATTTTACATAATTGCATGATTACATGCATAGAGAACAAATCTCACATCAAGACAATGATCACATTTTTGACTTTATATTGTTCATAGAGAGTTTATTCCCCCAAGGCAATCGGGTGGATATGAAGCGATAACCACACTGTTTCTGGTTAAAAACTGCTTGGCTGACGATGCAGTTTCTGCAGGTGAATTGCAATGGTGCAAGATCTGGTTCTGGGTGTAACACATCTCTGCTTTTCTTGATGATTTCCAATAGGAACGTCTGTTAATGTCAAAAAATACGATTTGACCTGACGTTTTTTTGTTGTTGTTTTTTTTTTTTTTTTTTTTTTTTTCCGTTACACTATTAATATAAAAAATTATTTATAAAAAATAATACAAATAACCAGTAATAGTACATGCCTAATTATAAATTATGTCATTAAATTGTGCAATTCTTGACTATTTTTATTTTCATTGTTCATAAAATATAAATTAAATTGTGTTAATTCTCTGATGTTAGATGTTAGGCAAGTCAAATTTTCCAGTACACTGATGGATTTTAGTCGAATGAACAGAACATCCTCCCTTTACTTTGAATAACAGCAAGAGCACTGCGTCAGTGCGTCTCACAAGCATGAAAATCTAAAGGAGATATGAGGCTAATGTAATGTAAGGGGTGGGGGGTGGGGGCATCCAGAGTGTCAATCAGTATAAGGGAGTTCAAAACAACTGTGAAAAATGAACCAAAAACGATTCTATATTAAGAGTTTCTTTAAGAATGCCACTTGCCATTATAGTCTCTCTCTTGCTCTCTCTCTCTCTCTCTCTCTCTCTCACTCACACACACACACATACACACACACACACACTACTTTTTTGCACCACAGGGGTATGCCTTGAAGGAAGAAAATCTTAAAAATCAAGTCAGTCTAACCCAGTTGTTATATTCCTGGGGCAAGGCTGGATCAACCCTGTCTCACAGCAGCAGATTTTGGACAATACCGTAGCCAGGGGTGAGACCCTAGTCACAGGGCTCAAAACTGCACTCCAGGCATGCATCTTTCATCTGTGAGCCACCTGGAAGCCATGTTATTATACATGCCAGCCAGCCAAGCAGCCAAGAGATCACTTGGAGAGTCTGAGGGTGAAAGGGCAAGAGATCAGTCCTCATTTAGATCTATCCTGATGAAAACTCTCATATCACAATGCAATGGTCTTCCTTTTACCACAGCAAAATACTAATAAAGACACAACACTACTTGATTAGGGCTTGTATGACTACTAAATGCACCAGTAATTCACAAAACTTTAAAAATAGACTACTCATCTTATCTATAGTTAAGGCAAAAACTGCTTCAGGACGTCACTATTTTTAGCCTGTTTTATAAAGAATGCGTTCAGCACAGTGTAGAAACTCTTTCTAGTTTAATAGCTCAAGGATGTAATGTCCACAGCAGTGTTAGTCTCTACAGGAGGGTATTTGCACCATGTTCAACGAGTCTGTTCTGACTCTAAACTAGCTAAGTGGGACTGGATAATGATGTGTAACCCACAGCTCAGAAAGTGCCGGTCACAACAGAATTCATTTTGCCACAGTTCAGGGATTTTATTTAAATATTATTTCGCTTTAATTGACAACAAAAATAAAATGCTGGAGTAATTACTTTCAGGAGTGGGTAGAACATGCATACACCTCTCCATTTCATGCAAAGTAATATCAAAAGTGTTAATGGTGCATTAAGGCAAATCTAAACGAAATAAAGTCAATTTCCAGCATAGACTTTGTGTGCAGTTAACTAGAGAATTGGTTTCATCAAGTTTGAAATCATTTCACGCAAACAGTCCACACTTAGCCTGCGTTCTTCACTGTCTGTCAAGCTGATTTTTCTTCTTTACTCTCTGCCAGACTAATCAGCATCCCCACTGTGATGATTTCTAAATGTGTTTGTCAACTAGTCTAGGAAAGTCCTAATGTCGAAATTGCTGCAGTCACTTCAAATTAAGCTGTGTGTAAATTTGTCATAGTGTTGTGTGTCAGATGTCACTGTGGACAGTGATTTTCACATCTAAACTTCCTGTCCTTCCTTCCATTTATTCATTCATACGTCCTCTACACCACTTATCTTATTGGGTCACCTGGAGCCTATCCCAGGAGACTCAGGGCACAAGGCAAGGTACACTCTAGACAGGGTACAATCACGCACACACTGAGAAACTACACACAATTTAGAAATAGCCTACCATGCATGTCTTTTGACTTGGGGAGGAAACCCTGAGGCACAGAAAGAACATGTAAACACACACACTCACACAGAGTGGAGGTGGGAATCGAACCCTGGAGGTTTGAGGCAAACCTGTTAACCACCGTGCCACCAAACCAAAATTGAGGTTTTCCTGTATTGCCTTGACACCTCATCTTCGGAAAATCAAAAGTATATTTCACCAGAATGATGCCAATAAGGCGCCAGTTTAACAAACACAGCTAGAAATTATTTCCAGCTAAGTGTGCTTTTCTCATACAGTGAGTATTGTGCTTTAATCACGTCGTCCGTTATATGCCACAGCGACATGGACATACGAGTAACTCTAATTAACGAAGTTAAAGTCTAAGTACCAGGGGTTGTATGATCCACACTGTAGAGATGATAGTGGACAAACTTCAATTAAAATGCTAGGATATGAGAACAGAAGAAAACTGACCAAATTAATCGGGGATTATTTTAAAAGATGAAGAGGACTGGCGAAAAGCTTTGGATCCAAGTGACTCATTATAATGATTGTAAGATTGTAATATTATGAGTTACATGTGAAACCTACTCTAATATACAATTTTAAGTGTGTACAAATTTCAATTATTTCTTAGCCACATTCGCTTTGTCACTCCAGTGCAGTGCAAAAAAACACTGGCGGTTAAACTCCAAACATGTCCTGGTTTATTGATTATATTGGGGTTTAGACAAATATTCCATAAATATTGATTGATGTAGCACTGTGGCATGGTTTGTTAATAAAACTACATTTTCATATCTAATAACATATTTTATTATAAGTCAGAGGGTCACAGAGTGCCACAGCTTTTACTCCAGCATGCAGAGGCACGATGTTACATTATTCATTTATCCCCTCCCTCATATGCGGTTCTGCTCAGGGATAACAGCAGCAAAAACGACAACAAACCCATAAATAAGTGAGGAAACGATATGAGAGCAGGGAGGACAGTCCCCTCTCGGCTCTAAATAGACCATATCACTCATTTATGGGCGTCCTTCCAGTACAGAGCTGCCCTGGCTTCCACTTCCTATACTGTAGGTCTCCTCTTGTCCCTCGACCATTTTCTAATCTAGCGTGTTTGCCTACTCTATTTAATTCCCATGAAGAGTTCTACTTTTTACACCTAGGAGAGAGTCTCCTGCTGTTGATTGATGACTGAGAAAGAGGAAAAAATCCCCTTGAGAATTAGGCTTCAATTAGTCATTTAAAACCAAGCTCACGGTTTTCAGTGTCTGTGTGTGTGTGTGTGTGTGTGTGTGTGTGTGTGTGTGTGTGTGTGTAGTGCACAGGTCAGGCATGTTAGAAGAAATCGTCCATAATCTCGACTACTGTGACATCCTGGTGTTAGGCGAGGAGTTAAGAGAAGGGTTAGAGACCCTCCAGCTGCCCCACAGCGCACTATTGGGCAAGCACTTGGACTATACCAACTCGACATCCGGCATGTCCATTTATGGTAAAGAGAACGTCACCCAAATCACCCTCATACTATATCCAGCTTTTGTCATACCTACATGTAATCTTGTGTGTGTGGTGCAGGTGTGGACTCCATGGTTCACTATGCTCAGGTCATCAGACAGGTACAGTACCAGAACCTGCAGAACGATGTGTCGGCAAGAACATTCAGAGTGACCTGCTCCGAACTCAACGGACGATACACCAGCAACCCATTTACACAGCAGGTCAGAGACGAAGAGTGTCAGGGTAAAATTCACCCACTTCCTGAAAGAGAAAAAATATATAGAAGTTTATCAGGTTATATAGACACTACCAGTCAAAGGTTTGGACACAACTTCTAATTCCATGGTCTTTCCTGATGTTTATTTCTTTCTACATTGTACAATGCTGAAGGCGGCCAAAATACACAATAATCTCGTTTGAACAGTTGATATTGAGATATGATGCTCTGTAAAGCCTTCATAATGGCTCTAATCTGAGGTGCTGTTAATTGGTGATTTCTGAGGCTGGTAACTCTAAATGAACTTCTCCTCTGCAGCAGAGGTCAGTTTTGGTCTTGCTTTACTGGGATGGTCTTCATGTGAGCCAGTTTCATCATGGTGCTTGATGGGTTTTGCAAATGCACTTGACAATACTGTTCTTGCAAGAACTATTCCAGAACACCTGACCTTCGTGTCTTAAAATAACAACTGACTGTTTTTTGTTGTCATTACATATGGCTTACTTAAAGTCCATGTGTGTTATTTCGTAGTTTTGATTGAATTAAAAGGTGTGTCCGAAAAATGTCAGAAAAATGAGCTAAAATGTACACTAATTGGCCATGTCACTGAAACTAGACCAAAGATTGGGAAGTTTTTTTAATTTCAGTGAGCCTGTGCCTACTGTAGCCCTAGATTCCTGTTCTTGACTGACAGGAGTGAAGCTGTCTGCTGTTGTAATGCTTCCACCCGCTCTGGGATGTGTTTCTATTCATCACGGTTGTTAAGGGTGGTTCTTTGAGTTACCGTAGCCATTCCTGTCCAATCTGGCCACTTTTTATCTGACCTCTGTCATCAACAAGGTGTTTCCACCTACAGAACCGCCACTCACAGGATGTTTTTTTCACAAATCATCCCATCAGGCAAAAACCACATGACAGTTAAAGCCACAGAAAATCCCATTCTGATGTATGATTCGAAAATTAACAAACGATATTATGCACTGAGCTGCTGCCATGTGCTGCAGGTGTTCCTAATAAAGTGGCCAACAAGTGTACCTGTATAAATAGATACATATGCATATGCATCTATTTATATTTTGAGCTGAAACGTAGGATAAGGATTTTTCATCCTGACAGAAAGGCTTTTTTTACAATAGAATAAAATATTGGCACCCTTACTATAATATCTAGAGCACATGAACATTCCCTTGGGAGAATCATGTCTCTGAACTTTTTGAATCATATCTCAGACTTTTATAATGTTATCATTTCCCAGATCATGCTTAATGATATTTTGACCTGTATTTTTTATACTCATTACCAGACTTGTGCAGGTCAACCATCTGTCTCTTTGAAAGCTCTTTTTTTTCCCCCATGGATGATGACAAATGATGATGGATGACCAAGTAATTGTATCTGCACCAGTATTTATTTATTTAATATTTATTGCTCCAAAAACACAAGAGAGGCAACAAAAGAAATGTTTTTTAAAAAATTTTTGGTTACTTAAATATTTTTTTAATTATTTTACTTTTATTTTTATTTTTTTACTTTATTTCTTTGGGGTGCAAATACTTTTATTTCATTATTATTAAAATTCTTATTTATTATACTATTGCGATTTAATTTTTTTCTTTTTAAACAGAATGATTTTTCCATCCTAAATGATCTATTCAGCTTTTGATAGCAGGATGACATCCAAACTAATCGAAGTTAAGGTGACAGCATACAAAAAGTGTGATCGTGAGATTTTAATGGATTTTTTCTACGCTTCACTTATGCACATGAGTGGAAAAAACAGATGGCAAAGCGGGGAGCTATCATCAGCACAGATGGCACTTGAAAACTAAAAATAGGTTTAAAAAATAGAATATTTTAAAAGCAGGTTAATTTTTGTTTTATGATATATGGATATTTAAAACTTATTCGCTGCAGTTCCCGTATGACACATTTTCCATCCTAAAAGTCGAACACCCCCGTAGTGTTTTTTTTTCTTTCTTTCTTTCTTTCTTTCTTTCTTTCTTTCTTTCTATCTTTCTTTCCCCCTTTTTCTGCACTTCATACACTGGTGACATGTGCCAATTATCTGAGAGAGAGCACTGTATAGAAATCTGGCAGCACACTGAGTCAGCCGAACATCATCCTGATACTAAATCTCCGGGATTGACAAACAGAAGAAGAAGAAGAAGAAGAAGAAGAAGAAGAAAATCAACACAAATTAAGAACACTGCAGAGATGCATGGTACTGTGTCTCATCTTCCTTAAGATTTCTTATCTTTCTGTCTTCTTCCACTCAGATTAATATACTGCACAGAGAACAGCCTGTCAAGCATGTCAATCACATAATGGCTCAACCCAAATCCATGCTACTTAGTCATCATCCAACCCCAGCCTTCAACACCCAGAGCTCTGGTGAGTGACACTGAATGTGAGCTTATATATCAACTGAAGACTGAATGCTAGCTTTTTTTGTCATTTGTCCTTGTTTTTCATAGTCTTGGTTATCATGTTTGTGCACAAACTGTTAATTATATGTGTATTTTATATGAATACGATAGGGTGTACATCTCAAAAAATATATATATTAAATCGTTCCTTTCCTCGTTACACCGCGTTAGCTCACGGAGAAAAGTCGCCGTAAGCGTTCCCAGGTCATGAAGAATAAAAAATGACGAAAGCCTACATCAGCTATTTTAACACGGTGCAAAGAGATACGAGAAATAGCTCCAGAAAGAAACAAAAGAACAAAATGAGATCTTGTCCCTGACGAGCAACAAAATAATTCACAGTCTAGCTGATGCCATATAAGCTCTCCCTGTTGTGTCATATTCTCTAGTCACAGATGGCATTAAAGACTTCTCGGGGCAGCAGAAAGAATCGATACGTCTGCATTATGTTGACACGACCCGGTTTCACAAGGGGCATTTCTGGGCTTTTTCACACATTGTATACAACAGGAAATGTCCCTGCAAAAAAAAAAAGAAAAAGAAAAGCCATAGACGTTCTTTTGTGTTTAAATCTCTCTCAGTCATGCTTAGAAGGTGATAGTTTAAGTGGTGCTGCCAGAAAAGTATACTGAGTCACGAGACAACATTAAAGAGCCCAAAAAATTTGTACATACTTCACCAGTCTGATCACCCCAAAATGTAGCACTGCCTCTGCTGCCATTAGGGTTGCTCCTTTTCGCTGCTTCCAAAACAATGATAGATCAGAAGACTTTTATTTAATGGACAGTCATATTGATGTAGAGGCAAATGTTCATCAATCATGCCACTGGAAATCAAATATGCCTTTCTCGTTTTGTGCAATTATCCAATCAGCTCCATGCATAACATCATGTCAAGATATCAGGAAATGTTCATGTGGCATGTCCACATGAGGGGGGTGGGAGGGGCTGTGGAGACGGGTGTTGTCTGCACCACTCCAAGCGGGAAACGATGGGTGAAGAACATCATGCACAGTCCCTTTATTTGATAAATAGCTGTGTGCAAATAAATTGATTAATAGACTTCCAACTGGGATATAATAATAAGTTTGATTTGAACAAAGCTGGAGATATACAAGCACACACACACACATACATACACAACTTAGAACCAGTGGGGACTGAGGAACCATACCAGTTAAAGGAGGAAGAGAAAATGGAGGAGTAAAGCACACTGAAGAAAAGGCTGTACCAAATTCAACCCAATAAACTGAAGTTAAAAGTGATTCTGCATTAAATACCAAAGTCACAGACAAGCACAGGCGGGATACAGAGAGTAACAGGACTGAGAGCAGATAAAAAGGGTGGGGTCACAAAACTATTTGGCTAAAAAGAAGGGATAACAGCCAAATTATTACATACCTACACCCATGAACCTCCCTTTTACATCATGTGTGAGAAAATTTTTAGTGCAATGGCTGGTATTTCAAATGCTGGGATTTTTAAACACAATAGTCTCTAGACTTTAACAACAAAGAAGCATTTACTATATAGCAGTGGCCAGAAAAACTTTACAGAGATCAGAGGATAATGGCCGGACTAAGTCCAGCTGATGGGAAGGTTATAGTGACTTAACTAAGCACTCTTTGAGACCATGTTGAGCAGAAAAGCATCATGCAACACTCCAAACCTTGAGGTAGCTGAGCTGCTCCTGCCAGCCAAGAACAGTGATTTGTGGCTACAGTGGACACAGGTTTATTGCAAGTGGACAGCTGAAGGCTTGTTGATTGGATAATTGCATGATTGAAAAGGTATACATGTGATCCTAAAAGGGGTTTTTGGAGTATTTGTGGTAGATAAGCATTTTTTTCTAAGCATGTACATGCTAATGATTTAAGTTCCATATCATTAATAGCATGTTTTTTCCATATGTAATTATTTTAATCTTTAATTGTATTATTTTTACTTTCAATGCTTCTGTATAAAGGAAAATACTCTCTCTTTTATCATCGGTTTTATTCTCTAGATTTGTCCGGTGTAGGGATAGTGGTGTGTGTTGCCGTTCTGATGGTGGTGGTAGTCTCGGTTATCTACCAGGTCTACCTCAAATACGTCCAGGAAGTCCTGGGAGCAAACACTCAATTAAAGGAAGAGAAGGACTTGGATCTGTCAGCTCTAACCATTACTGTGAACCCGCTGGAGGTAAGAGGGGAATTAGAAAAGCAGTTTATACCACTACTACTAATAAGAGTCTTGGGATGAGAAAATGAGTTTTTGTAACTACAAAAGTTCTTAGGCACCTAACTAGAGTATCCAGCTATGAACATAGCTGGAAATTTGGAAATTGCCAAATTCAGACTTCGTTAGGGTATCCATAAGGGATCACCTACAAGAGACTCCAAAAAGAAGTAAAGCATCAGGAAAAATCAGCAAATGACCACTCCGCACATATACTGACAATGTTTTGCCTGTTTTTTTGTTTGTTTTGTGTGTGTGTGTGTGTGTGTGTCTGCGCACACTGTGAAGAGCTTTGAGGAGCTCCAGCCAGCAGAAGAATTAACCGAAGCAGAAGTGGAAGATGAGGAGGAAGATGATGATGATGACATCACTAGCAGTGAATCAGACAGTGATGAAGAAGAAGCTCGCAGCATGCAACCACAGCCAGAAATGCTGAGCAAGCTACACTGGCCAAAAGCATCATTGCACTGCTGAGAACACCTTCACGCATATACATCACACACACACACACACACACACACACCTGTGCATTTGCAGGATGCCTTCATGCAGAAACAGGAATTAAAAAGATCCACTGAAAAGAATTTTCCAAGACAGTCACACGAGTAGACTTCTGATTGGCTGTGATGTAGAAAATCTGGAAGGGAACAGCCAACATTATTTCAGGTGGTTTGAGAACAAGTTTCACATTAGAGAGCTATAGTATGTGCTAAATTCTTTCTTTACTAAATGTACTAAAACTATGTGGATTCCTGATTAACAGACCCATATTTGGTTCTTCCCCAAACCTTTGCCACAGAGTTTGAAGCACTAAGTAATGTGTAGCATTAAGATTTCCTTTCACTAGGTTCAAAGAGGCACAAACTTGTTCGAGCATGACAACATGAAGACATGGTTCGACAAGGTTGGAATGGAAGAACTTAAATGTCCTGCACAGTGCCCTGACCTCAACCACCCTGAACTCTACTGGAACACTGATTGTATGCTAGACCTTTTCACCTGACATCAGCACCCAACCTCACTAACACTCTTGTGGCTGAATGATCACAAATCCCCAAAGCTAAAGAGGACCTTAATCTGGACAGGGATGCACATATAGGTCTGATTGGTCAGGTGTCTACATACTTTTGGTTGCATAGTGCATCTTAGACACATCTGTACATCTGACCTCATTTTCCTACAAAGCCATGCCGACATTTCTATCCAATTCTTTTTAAAAAAAATTCCTAGGTAGGAATCATAGACCAAGGTTGGAATAAAATTAAAAAAAATCTGTGTAACTGTCTGGAGTTTCAATGAATCATACCTAGATTCAATTTATTTATTTCAGTATTGTAGGTATTTTGGCTGTTCTGTTATTTATTAACACGTACAGGGGGCGGTGGCAGCTCAAGTGGTTAAGGCTTTGGGTCGTTGACTGGAAGATCGGGGGTTCAAGCCCCAGCGCCACCAAGTTGCCACTGTTGGGCCCTTGAGCAAGGCCCTTAACCCTCTCTGCTCCAGGGATGCTGTATCATGGCTGACCCTGTGCTCTGATTCCACCCTCCAAGGATGGGATATGTGAAGAAAGAATTTCACTGTGCACTAATGTATATGAGACAAATAAAAGCTATTTCTAGAAACTATATGGCCAATATTCATTATGTACCAAGAAACAGATCAGATATGTGTGTGGCATTCTGGGAAAAGCAGTCAGATGTCACAGGGACTGAATTCTGGCAAACACCCCCAAAATGATTAAAAATGAATCAGGTTTATTATTATAAGGATTTCTTCCAGTAATATACTCTGACATATCTACTTTAGGAAAACAAATCTGTTTTTACTAATATTGCCTTGGCTGACTGTCTGCAGACAGAATGACCCAGTTTACCAAAGGAAATGGTTAGTTTAAGTTGCTGTATAGCTACACGCTTTTGCGAAATGGACATAAGCCTAATCTATTCACTTTGTAACATGATACCAGCTGTCGGATTGTCCCTTATGCTTCTGTACCATCACATCATCATCATCATCATCATCATCATCAAAACAAAGAAGAGCGCTTAGACACACAGTTCAAAAATGATTAGATGACCTAAATAAAAAGACATCAATGAAAGGAAATTTTAGCCAACAGAACAGAAGTGACTGAATTATTCAGTGATTGTTTCCTCACTGATGTTATAGTGAAGAGAGATCAGACAAGTTGAAGATGAGGATGAGGATGAGGCTTGTGTTTAAATGGCACAAGATGATGAAACAAAGTGACATGGATGCTGCCAATAATTATTTCCTGTTGTATGTCAAAACAATTTGACCGTGTGTAGGGGTTTTCCAGGCCACCATTCATTCTGGGCACCCTGTTACATAATATATATATATATATATATATATATATATATATATATATATATATATATATATATATAATTATACATAATACATATATTAGGAGACACCCTCCTTCCCATTCTATGTCTGCATGATCATCGCAACTGAAAGTTTAAATGCTGAATAATTTATTTATCTATTCAGCAGATGAACCGTCAGATCAAGTCTATTCACCTTGCCCGCTAACAATCCGAGCAGCAAATGGCCTTTAATCAGTAACTGTGATTCAACAAATTATACTTAAATGTAGGTTTAAAGCGGCAATTCATAAAGATCATCAGTCACCCAGATCACGCTGAGGTACAATCTTGAAAGTATCAGCACTTATCCAGTGGTTTATCAGATCCACTGAACAATGGCAAGTGTACTGCTGTTTAAGCACAAACTGTCAGTGATCCGTCCTGAGACTCCAGGATCTAGACTATAGACTGGCAGGAAGCCACCAAAGGCACGTTATAAATAAGTGATGGCTGTTCAATGATGGTTTCGTTTATTCTTCTGTTTCGAACCCAGCTGGGTGTGTAAGGCCGTCCCCAAAACGACCTACTTCGTTAATTAACGTAACCTGCACGCTGCACTCGGATTAGTGGAGAAGCAATTCCGCGACTGAAGCTGCGACTACTACGAGCCATGTGTGCGCTATAAAACAAGTTAATGATAATCGGCATATTGAGGTGACTGAATAGCGAGCATAAATTATGAACAGCCTTAAAGGAGACACGCAATCACTGCAGGCACATTTGATAGAAATGTCTCAGAGTTCTGATGCAAACACTGCCATACACTCTGAAAGTTTCCATGGCAGGGGTGTGTTAGGTCACCCTACTTTTATACCCGCTATCTGCTATTCCTGCTCTGAATCACATAGGTATTAAATCAGACACCTACTGCTACGCACCAGGGCGACACAAGAAATCAGACTGTAATCAGGATCGTGGTTTGTCATTTATGTTAGAATTAAACTGGGAAATTGGTGAGGGATTTAATTAATTGGCTTCGTGGTTGCATTGCAAAATCTAATTACAGTAGTTATTATTTGTTTTTAAAAGAAATATGCTGACGTGTTAAAGCACAAGCTCCATATTCATACCTTTGAATGAGGAATACCAGGAAAACTCAGACCAAGTATGAGTATGTTTTTGGTACACTAATACTGATCCTAAAATGAGTAACCTGCTACATTTTGAAGAAAACATTTTATTCAGCTGTTTATGTAGATAGTTTTACACTGAATATGTTAATATATATGCTGAATATATGCTGGAGGCAGCACGGTGGCTTAGTGGCTTAGAAAGAAGGTCCTGGGTTCGGATCCCGGGTTTGAACAGGCAGGGGGAGTTTCTGTGTGGAGTTTGCATGTTCTCCCCATGCCTGTGTGGGTTTACTCTGGGTACTCTGGTTTCCTCCCACAGTCCAAAAAACATGTTGACTGGTAATTCTAAATTGCCCATAGGAGTGTGTGTGGTTTTCTGTCTATATGAGTCCCTGTGATGGACTGGTGACCTGTCCAGGGTGTACCCCTACCTTTTGCCCAATGTGTGCCCAGTGCTCGCAGTCTCAGATTCTGCTGCACACTCGTGAACATCATTATGTGCTTGCAGTTCGCCGCACCTCGAGCTTGTTTGTAACGATCGTATACGCTCAGAAACGTAAAGTTTGTTCCTTAATCGTTGTCTGAAATGGGAAATTTATTCTTAGTGGATCTTTAAATAAAGGAAATCTAGTTTACATACAAATACTCAATACAACCACAGCATGCACACACACACACACACACACAAACACACACACACCTCTTCTTAGAGACTCCTGGCTGTATTTTGACTCCTTTTGTGATAAGTGCAAAAGTGGAACCACTCTGCAATGTTCCTGAAACCCTTTCCCATCCTCTCCGTGGCTGAAGATAGTGCTGTCAGGGTGACAAGCTGTGGAATTTTTTTCTTGTGAACTAAATCCTAATTACATACGTCAGTTCCTGCTTTGGATCAAAGTGTGATTGTTACCTTCTTTCCTAATGAGATGTTGGACAACTTGTCCCTGTTTGGCCAACCTACTAATTTGGGAACTAAATAGTACCATATTTTACATGTATACATTTTTTCACTGACACTTGTGGGCCTCAGTAGCACCTTTTAGTGTCCTACAGTGTTGAATACAGTTATGCAGGGCAACACTACAAATACAAACCTGCAGGCAAATCTGCGTAATGTAATCTTTACTGTATCTCTAGCATACGTGTGGATTAGCATAGGCAAGAAGTCTGAGGGCAGTTGATGACATTTTGTCAGTAAGGACTCATGCTTTTGTGTAGACTTGCAGTGTGTAATTTAAGCTCCAAATCAGTGTAATCCATCACTGCCCAGCCCTGACCAGGATAAAGAGCTTATTGAAGATGACAGTGATTTCCATTCTTTTTCTCAGCACAGGGGAGTTTTCTTGCCTGTGATAATTATACTTATATCACAGTGCATCGATTCGGTCCGAAAGTGTTGATTCATTTTCTAAAGCAGCAGCTCTGATGGTAGCTCAGGCTGCAAGGCAAATCACAGGTTCATATTTCATTTCTCGGGACTTTTTATGGCAGAAACATTTTTTACTTACCATTGATAAGGAGTCTCCAGTGTCAGGACAAGCTGCATTTTTTTGTCACGAGAGAGAAGAATCGAGAGGCTAGTGAAGGGTTTATAGATGCTATGTTAACAGGAAGTAACTAGATTTGTGGACATTCCACAATATTAAATTAAAAACACATAAAAACTATACATATCATTCTTTAACAAAACAATAGAGTATTGCAAATTGTATTAGAGTATAGACAGACAGGCTGGTGACAGTAACACTACTTCCTTGATTATAACAGCATATCCTGAAGTGTTTTATCCCTCTCTTATGCTAAAGATAAAGCAGTCAGAGATTACGTTGTCGACACTGTGGTATCGCTTTAAGGTAGCACGTAGTGGCCCTGAAAGTCTCTCTAGGTTCAGAGTTAAACACGTTGTTTTCTAAACTCCACACCCTGCAAATGAAAACGTAGTCACTGGATAAACAGCATGCTTGTATAAGTCGCTTTGTCCCCTTTGTCACTTTGTCATATTAGACCACCTTTTTGAACTCGCTGCACATGCGCCTGTCTGTCACATATCTGGAACGGTTTTGTCCTCTGTGGTGACCTTCCTTTCCTGCACTACGGGCAACAAGTCATCCCTAAAAAAAAATAAATAAATAATAAAAAAAAAAGTAAATAGAAATCTCAGTGTACAGTAATGCATTCATTTCTATGTTGTGTTTGTACTGACATTAAAATGCAATCTGGTGTTTGAGAGGCGCTCGTCATTTCTCTGTGCTGTTGCTGTGTTCACTGTCCGTGGTTTTTTCAGAGGCGCTCTTTTCCCCGAGACGATGGACGAAACGCCCTTTGTAAACAGATTTCTGTCTGTGTATGTATACACATGCATCTTGGTTCATCTGCATAAACACTGCTGATGTATCTCATTTTTTCTCCACACACACACACACACACACCATTGGGGATATCTGTGTGTTGAAAGATGAAGAGAAAATGACACATCATGCAGCAGAATAAGAGCATGTGGATGCTTAGCTGTGTTTGTGAACTAGTCCATTGACTGTTACAGGTTACATTTGTGTGTGTGTGTGTGTGTGTGTGTGTGTGTGAGAGAGAGAGAGAGAGAGAGAGACATCCAGGAAGAGATAAAGAAGTCAATAAAGTTGAAAGAATATTTTTATTCTGTTTTTGTTTTTTTTAATGTATATCCAGTTGAGATTCGCTCCCTCTCTTGGTGGTCAGTGTGCCACAATTTTTTTCTGTCCATAAATAAAGATTTGTTTTGGGAAAAAATTTGGTTTTTGTATCTGTCTTATTATTATTATTATTATTATTATTATTATTATTATTATTACATGTATTTTTCTTGTGTAGAAAAAAAAATTGTACTAGATGTGCTTGAGCTGTATTGCAGACAAAGTGGGGAGCTTTTGTGGAAACACGGCACCACCTGATGGAAGACTGTGATCAGTAGCTGTATATAAGAAGGGAATAGCCAGGGGAAGGAGAGACGAGAGAATCTAAATGCACAGAAAAATGATTTACAGCAAGATTTGTGAAAAAACATCCTACTGAAGAAGCTCAGTTTCATTTCATGTCAAAGAGGAAGAGGAAACGTGATGCGGAAAACAGGAAGCAAGACCTCGGTAAGAGCTGGAAATGATGGATTTAGTGTAACATTAGTCTTTACCTGTGGGGAAAGAGTGCAAACCACAGACTGTTATTCTAGTAATAAATGAATTATTACTAGAAACAGTCAAGGAAATTACTTAAGAAAGAGAAAATAAATTTGGTTGAAAGAAAAAACTTGATTATTTTCCTATAACAGTTTATCCTGAGGTATTTTGTCCCTCTCTTATGCTAAAGATAAAGCAGTTAGACACTGAGGTACTGCTTTAAGGTAACACATAGTGGCTCTGAAAGTCTCTCTAGATTCATAATTAATAGTACTAGGCATGGACTCCACTAGATCCCTGAAGGTGTGCTGTGGTATCTGGCATCAAGATGTTAGCAGCAGATCCTTTAAGTCCTGTAAGTTGTGAGGTGAGGCCTCGATGGATCGGACTTGTTTGTCCGGCACATACCACAGACGCTCGATTTGACTGAGCGTCAAGCATAAGCCTTAAACTGTAGCAGCATTTGTATTATTGTGATATTTACCACAGCAAGCAATCGCTACTGAACATCTAACATCTTAAGTTTAATACTTTCAAACTTTAAAAACATCCGATCTGGCTAGAAAGCCTAGCTCACTCAGCTGTATAATTACTTACCCGTATGCTTCTGTTGGATTTGGAAATGTAGAGTGTTGAGAAAAGTTTTCAGCTTCACTGTCTCAGACATTGCTGTAGCCAGCTAAGCATTTGACACTTGTACAATTTGTGAGCATCATTGCTAATATTTGGTGTCTGAAATAAAATTCACTTAAATATCCATTTCTACTACATCAGGGTTTCTTTCTGAACAGTTTAGCATATATAAAATGCTTCAGAAATTATTTCTGGTTATTAATGAGATATGCACTATATTGCCAAAAGTTTCGAGACACCTCTCCAAATCATAGAATTCAGGTGTTGGGCCTGGCCCCTTAGTTCCAGTGAAAGGAGTCCTGACCTCAACCCGATGAGTTGGGATGAATTTGAGCGGAGAGTGCAAGCCAGGCCTTCTTCTCCAGCATCAGTGCCTGACCTCACAAATGCGCTTCTAGAGGAATGGTCAAAAATTCCCATAAACACACTCCTAAACCTTGTGGAAAGCCTTTCCAGAAGAGTTGAAGCTGTTACAGCTGTAAAGGGCGGAACAATTCCATATTACATTCATGTGCATGTAAAAGTAGATGCCCCAGTTTTGGAATGTCTCCACTCTAATTCTCCACTCTTGTAGGTGATAAGAATTCACCTAGGTCTCTAGGATTACCAATGTTGTTGTTGATCTTTCAGCTGCTCCCTGTGTGTGTGAGGGGTTGCCACAGAAAACCAACTGGGCCGCACAGCAACTTTGGCACAGGTTTTATGCCGGATGCCCTTCCTGACACAACCTTCCCATATTTTATCCAGTCAAGTTTCCAGTTTTTTGTTCAGTCTTGGGCACTAGCTGGGAATCGAACCCAGGTGATTCACATGGTAGGCGAGAAACCTACCACTGAGCCACCAGTGCCCCAATGATTGCTTCAAATATATTTTTACACCACTTTTACATATTGACAGAAATGGATGTGAACAAAAAACAGCATTAGTCCTGTTTAGCTTTGTTGATCATCTACACTGCTGAGGGAACATCTAACCCAGGGAGTCCCTAGTCCTACACTATTATAACCACACTGAAGGGTGGAGTGTTGTGGCTCTAGAACATGATCCACTAAACTGCAGTACTGAAAAAGAAATAAAACAGTAGACAGCTCTGGATTGTGTGAATTTTATTTACATTTAAAATCAGCAATTAGAACGGTAGATGTCTCGGTGGGTTAAGCCGCTGAGGTTATGTCCGGTATTGTATTGGAGGGGCGACTTCCAGGTTGTTTGTAACGTGGCTTGAGTTTAGTGTGTGAACAAAAACTCCAAAAAAGGCGAAGTATCAAAGTGCTGTTGGCTTTGAGAAGTCTGTCCCCCATTAAATCTGTTTGGACCAGTTTGACTTAACTCAAAGACAAGAAACTAGTTTTAATAATTTTTTTCCATTTGGTTTTGAGGTGAGGTTGAGTGAGGTTCAATGCACTGTGATGCTTTAAAACAAAGCTGTATCTCATGCAAAACATACAATAATCCAATCCAGCACTAAAAATTTATAGCACCAGAAGTTCTTCTCGATTGATTTAGCCAGGGCAGCTACAATTGAGTTTATCTAACATTATGTAAATGCTATGTAAACTATAATTATCTTGGGACCTCTACATCGATATAGCTGACATAGTTGTTAATAAGTCGGTAGGAGATTTAAAGACCAGTGTTATCATAGGTTAATTCTAATCTCCCGGCAATTTTAAAATACCTACAGTGCATAGATGTCCTGTGATTTGCATCACAGCAGTAAGAAAGAAAATAAACAGAAGGCTGCAGCTGATTTGAAGTGTCCTGCATTGTCCTACAATCAAATCTGGCCCCTTCCAATATGGTGGACATATTAACACAATCGTAACAGCTACCAAAAAACAACTAGCTCTTTTCCTATATTCCTCTGGATAAACAGCCTACCGCTACTTGTCCCAAGCACTGAAAACAGGCACGTCTCAGGTTAAAACACTATAAAATGCATCACATCACTCATGCGCAACAATCTGCACTATTTCGAAAAAAACACAATCACTCGTTTCATTCAAATATCCTCAATCACTGGAGTCACTCAGATAAGACGATTAAAAATAATAATAATAATAATAATAAAAAGCCTGGTGTTTAGGTGCATGGTAATTTGGACTCTGTTATAATTAAATATCTTTAGTGTAACGTAAAAATAAACAAACAGATAATCATCTATGGAAGACGCTCATTCCAGTCTGCTTTGAACCCAAACGTATTGTAAAACCGAGTGTCCGTAGCACCAGTGTTAAAAATCGGACGCTACAATTCGCTGTGCTTTTTGGAGGTTTGGAAAGGGTGGAAAAATGAATTTGCACCCAGTACAACCATTTGTATACACGGACACACGCATATATTATATATATACATATATATATATATACATATATATATACATATACATATATATACATATACATATATACATATATATATATACACACACATACACACACACACAAAACTGTAAAAATGTAAATGTTCACACGTCCTGATCAGCAGACCTCCGTAGATCAGCAAAGTCGGCGCCTAAAATAAGCCTGAAATGCCAAAAACAAACTTGAGTCATGCGGTATGACATCACCACTAGCCTTTCCTCTTCCTCTTTGGCTCGACGTACTGTGTAGCAAATAATGTCAGCTTTAATTACACAATATAATAATAAGTACTTTAGCTAAGCTAGCTATTTAGAGCCGTTTTCCTTTCCAGCAGCAGCCATTTGACGCTCAGTAGCTAGCCAAGTTCACTTAGCAAAGCTTGCTAACATCAGGCTTACTATTGCAATGTGCAATTCAAAACAAGCCACATTTGCTAGGAAGCGAACTCAAACTACGACGGTGATACTAGATCGCAGGTGAGTGTAAATAAAATATACTGCTCTTTTCACTTAGGTGTAAATGGAGTCTTGCATAAAAAATAAAAAAGGGAAGAGAAGAAATGGAAAATCATGGAGTCTGAAGGACGTTCAGTTGTGCATTGAGGTCACTGATGCTGATGTATTTCAGGGCCATGTGCAGGACTCTCACTGGTACTGCAGATAGTTTTTGAGAGTCTGGGGCAGGGGCAGTGTGTGGATGTGGTGGATTCGATGACGGCCCAGCGCTTGGCGAGCTGCTCTCCTGCAAAGTTCCATCAGTGGCAGAGGCTCAGCTGCAGAAAACAAACAAAATACCACTACTGTTAGACATCCATTTATAAATCATCACCAGACCCAGCAGTGTGGCAGCCTGGGAAAACTACAGACCAAACAAACACATCTCCCTTTTTCATGGAGTCTGGTCTATCAAAGTCTGATATTCAGTGTGTGAGGTTATGCAGTCTGAATATCCCCCATATATCGATATGTTCGATAGCTACTGACCACTGTAGACCCCAACAAGAGATGCTCTGATCCAGTCATCTAGCCATCACACTTCAGCCCTGGTCAGGCTCGCTCAAATCCTTACGCTTGCCTATTTTTCCTGCTTCTAACACTTTATGGACAAAATGTTCACTTGCTGCCTAATATATCCCACCCACTAACAGGTGCCATGCTGAGGAGATCATCAGGTGTTATTCACGGCAACTGTAACTGGTCATAATGTTATGCCTGATCGGTGTACATTCTAGAGGCTTCATATACTATATCTAAAAGCCACCCGTCCATTAGATCCTTAACCGTCTGTGCACATTTTGCATGTCCTGGTCAAGGCTAGACTATCCACACCTTCATACAACACATTTCCCCGAAAATTGAAGACGTGATGGCATAAATTTACATTTTTTCTCTTGAAACAATTAGGTGAGGAGAAAATGTGGTTTGCCATTTGCAAGTCAAAAGGGCCTTTCCTGTAAAAGAAGCCTGTTTTTCTGGCAAGTTCAGCGACGAAACACACTTGATCTGTAATGAAAGCCAAGTATTGGGCTTTGCGAGAGCAGATGAATAACAGTATGAAAGGCAGCTGCAAGGTATTCAGAATATGGCTGGTTTTAAAATTGCTGCTGGCAGGTGTGTGTTTTTGCCAGAATGCTTTCAAAAATTGAGAAGGAAAAAAAATAAAATAAAAAATTACTGATGCTTGGAGACAAGATGTCCTTATTCTCCTCTAAATTAAACATTTTTGTCATATCTGTATTCATTCCACGTTGCATTTTGTAAAACTGTTTAAAAGGCAACACCACCACCTACATATGCATTAAACATTTTGTGTTAAAATCAGAACACCTGGTTTATGATTTGTGTTGTCTACAGCATTAAGTGGAGATGGATGAATCACCAGCATGAAGACTTTGGGTCATTAGGTGGTGTGGACATTTTGTTCTGTTGCCTAATGCAGGTAGATAATATTCTGCGAAGTTCGGGGAAAGCGTATCGGTAATTGAGTACGGCGGCAGCTTTCAATGATTAACAATAACATTTTGCTTTAAATGTCCCTTGTTGGCTTCGGCGGTTTGGTGTTAAATTAAGACTACTGCTGTCAATAATCAATAGTGCTTTTTTAATGAATGTTTGAACACAGCACGCTTGGCTTCACATTCGTCTGATTGAATTTATATATAAATATAAAATGTTTACTTGAATAGGCAGCCTGTAGAGAACTTAATGTTTGAGTTGGAAAGACGTGGCTTATATTTTAGGTGAAAGTCTTTGGTGATGCAATAAGCACATGCTGCACCAGCTGTGTATTACCATATTCACCCCGCAGAAGCATAACAAAGCAAACTGCCACCGGTATCAGAGGAGCAGTGGCAAATTGTAGCATGACATTACAGCGGTTTTCAGGATGTATTCAGAACGAGTTACCTTATAACTGAATACATTTGGGACGATGTATTCGGTATTCAGCCGTGGATGCACGCTGTGTATTCTGTATTCTGTGACCAACTGAGGTTGTATATCAGAGGGGACAAACAAGCAGGATAGAGGGTTGACTGCTGATGTGGAAATTAGTACCGCTAGCGAGTGGATAGAGGGAGCTTTATGATGTGTCAAATATGAGATATTATGATGCTATTTTAATGCTGACGCACACTTTAAACGTAAGGAAAGCATGAAGTCAATTGCATCAGTTGAACTTAACTTATGTCCACACTAGACTATGACTCGGGAGGGAAAAACATTTTAGTTTATGGTCACATACATAATAGAACAAAGAGGTTATGGTGGATGTTATATTTATTATACTTACTAATTATGTAAATATGTATAATCCAAAATGTAGCTAGTAATCAACTAAAATGCGCTTGGATGTAGCTGATGAAAGGAAAAGCTTTGGTATGCATGGGCAGAGGGGTTTTAGAGAGGTCATAGCCCTGAACGTGCCACCGCTGCATCAGGCTCATTAGGGATAAACATAAATGTCATTTTAAGCTTTGTATTTTTTTATTCTAACTTTTTATATTTCTATAAATCTGCTTCAAAACGATGCCCACTGTTACAACCTCTGTACAAATAAAACTGAATTGAACTTTGAATTCAGCAACCAGATAAATGCATATATCTAAGCTCTCTTTGCTTAGATCCTGGGTGTACGGTTTCCTGTTGATGTCCGATTGTGTTATGGTGATTGAAAACAACAGCGTTTTGATTTATCGTCAACTTGTGATCAACTGAAATTGTATACACGTGTTGTAGTTGTAAAGGAACTGCACAGGATAATTTAGGATAGGTTGTTACACTCTGGTATAAACTGTTCTGCTGTGATTGTCTAATTCACTATAGAGAAAGTGGCTCCGAAAGACATTGTGTAAGAATCCACTCATCACTTACGCTCAAGTCCGTTGATGTACGTCATTGTGACCTCGCAGTGTCCCCACACCGCGCTGACGATCGGGTACAGCCTCTTCCCCTTGAGACCCCGAAAGGCTACACCTAAGAAGTGACCATCGGCACAAAACCCCAGTGTGCCCTCGTCCATGTCCAAGACCACCAGCACCTCCTCGGGTACTGTGAACGTGTCCTCGTCCTCCTCGTTTTGGCTGCAAGGGTACGAGGCCGCTGGCCCCGTATGACTCTTTCTGTCATGGTAAAGTTTGCCCCGGCCCAAATCCCATCCCCAAGATTCTACATCGCTGCCAACGAGCGCCGTGTAGCCAACAGCATGAAGCGGTGCTCGAGAGGTCGCGACACCGACAATGGCATGTGTGCCACGTTGCCTCACGGGCCACCGGACAGTCCAGGCATGCAGGCCACGAGTGAATCCTACTTTACCTCGCACGCAGTCAGTACTCTGTGCTACCGGATGGCGATGGAAAGTCAGTCGGTCCTCATCTTTGATGAACAGGTTGAGTGAGCGGTCATCAGGGTTCCAAGCATGCTCAAGCTGAGTGCCAATGTCTGCTGGAGGCATGTCCAGCAGCAGTTCCAAGCGCGGTGAGAGCGGGTGTCCTAGCCCGTGTCCTTGTCCGTGCCTGCCAAGGGGCACAAGGGCCACCTGCAATGCCAGCGCAGCCCCCTCGCACTCCTCAGCAGATTTCACCACGCCTGAGACCCTCTGCCCCATCACGGCCCTGCCATGGGCATCACTAACCACTGTCGGGGTTACCTCATGGGCCTAGTGTAAGAGGTGAGGCTCAGCCTATCAGAAAAGGCTGGTCCATCATATGAGGAAGTGGTGAAGCAAGACAGCAGGGTCTTCTGTGGAGAAAGAGAAATGTCAGCACTTAAAGATTGTACAAACATCTGTACAAACATAACATGCACCCTTGCGCAATAAATTCTGAGAAAAAAGAGCCTGAATTGCAGAACAGCATCAAGTGTGCTATGAACAGATTGTACAATTTCTTCAGAGTTTATGGTTCTGCACACCTCCCCACACTCCCAGTATGGCAAATCAGTAATCACCCTGGTCATGCAAAAGTTCCTCCCTTCCAACAAATCAGTTCAGATGACAGCATTTCCCATAAAACACAAAATCAGCCAGACTATTCAACCCAGCTGCTTCAGTTGCACAACACACATTCAGCCAAACACACACACACACACACACACACCTTTCTTCTGCAACTCAAAAAGGTCAATGTTGAGCAACCCTGAAATAAACACTTTTATGTTATGTTGAGTCTACAGGTAAAGCCTTCAACCACAGACAAAAAAAGGAATAGCAGGAAACCCCCTTTCAGATCATTAGCACCTCATGTAATATACATCTGCCCAGAATAGATCAGAAAACACAGCTTGGGTGCAAACCTGTAAAAAAAAAAAAAAAAAAAAAAGCAGAGAAGGAAGTACAATAATGTGAGGAGGAAAGTGATAAACACCAGACACCAAAACTTCATTATTAACAGCTTTAATAACAATTTATTTAGTTGATTTTCACACAAGAAAGTTTTTCAGTACTCATCCTTAGGAAACTCCTCCTCTCTCTCACCAAGGAAGGAGTTACTTATAAAACACTGTGCATCACTGCAGCTGAAACCTCCAACACACCCACACACACACACAGCATGTGGCTATTACATCCTTGTCATGACTGTACTGAGAATGGGATCATCTAGACAGCAGAGGTTCCGTCATCTGTGGTGGTTGTACATCCACCAGAATGATCCATCAGTGGGAAAAGTCAGTCAGTTACGACACACTGACACCTAAGGATGGCACAATCAAAATGGTGTCTTGGGTAAAGAAAACACATTCCAACCAACAAATCAGCTCTCCGAGGTCTATCTGAGGAAGGCGGCAACAAACACCATACATCAAGAGGACTATTTAGCAAAGTCACTAACACAGATTTCCTAATGCTGAGGGCTCTAAAACACTTCTTCTTCAGAGCCTTAAAGTCCTGCTGCCTTAATGCCAAGACAAATAACCCTAAGAATGAGCTAAAGCAGTGGGCGAGTTGTTTTCACACTAATGATCGCACCGTCACTCATTGCATTTGAAGCTGGACAGAGCAGGCGTTAGGTGTTAGGTGAGAAGATATATGGATACATGGATACACAGTGAAATGATGCTGCAATACACAGGAGATTGCTTGCTCAATTCAGTGGTCAGTTAAAGATTCTGTGTCATTTAGTTACGAGCACGACACATTTCTACATTGTGACACGATGCACGGCGATGCAAGAGAGCATCAATGGGTAACACTGAAGTGTGCGATTTACAGTCAGAATTTTATTAATTATGCATGCAAAGCAGCTGCACTTTTAAAAAACACCTGAGGCAAAACCCATAGGGTCCAAATATATCGAGAGCACGCTATCTTTTCTGCAAGATCAGCTACAGATGTTCGCTCTTCTTGTCATTTTTAAACACCACCAAAAGCTACGGCAATCTGGGCTAATTTTGTTTACCGAGTATAATATTTAAATCCTTTTTGTAAGAAAAAAAAAACAAAAAAACAAAAAAAAAATTTATTTTCTAACATCCCATAACACACTAGAACTAAAAACTGCAAGTTAAGGTCTAAAAATGAAACCATTTTAGAAGATCTTAGTGATAAGACCTGCAAACACAGCTTCCTGCAGGTGAGGAAGAACAAGAGGAGAGAGATAATTGAAATGATTAACACGTACAGCCGGGAAAGAACAGAACGCAAAGCTTAGGTGTAAAAGTGAAAGCGATGGGAAAGTGAGGATCAACAAAAAGGTGAGAGGCTGTGAGAAGGAGAGGTGACAGTATCAGAGCTCTGAATTTTTTATATTATATTATATATATATGTATATGTATATATATATATATATATATATATGTGTGTATATATATATATATATATATATATATATATATATATATATATATATATATATATATACACACATATATATATATATACACACATAT